>NC_070597.1:885993-925993 GCF_027409825.1 Scomber japonicus | reverse complement strand
AACCGGGGTTGGCTGCGTACATGGCACGCGCTCTAAGCACTCACACCTGCGCGCCGATTAATCAGCATTTTAACAATAATCAAAGACAAATTAAATAAAATAAAGCTCACTTTCGTGTAAGACGCTGCTTTATTTTGAAGACCCAAGCCGGAAGCTGTGCGCGTGTTGCCGGTGGCGTGACGTCAGAGCAGACGGGCGCAACAATAGCGACCTGTGTGGATCAATCAGCCGATCACAGATCGATCAGAGCCGATCAGCTGCAGCAGCATGTCGTTCCAGCCCAAGAAGAGCAGCGCGAGACCCGCGGTAGGTTCAACCGGGCCGAGCAGGGATAACCGGGCCGAGCCGGGATAACCGGGTAGAGCCAGACAAGGGCAGAGACGAGCCGGCATAACGGGGCCGAGCCGGGATAACCGGGCTGGCATAACCGGGCCGTGCCGGGATAACGGGGCCGTGTCGGGATAACCAGGTCGTGCCGGGATAACGGGGTAGAGCCGGGACAACCGGGCCGGGATAACGGGGGCCGTGCCGGGATAACCGGGCTGGGATAACGGGGCCGTGCCGGTATAACGGGGCCGAAGGGAGGAAGGATGCTGCAGCTCCGCCTGTCAATCACCGGCTCAGCTCGTTATACAGCTGCAGGGTTTTAATATAAAGATGATTTAATATTTAAAAAAAACATCAATAGACTGAAAAGCTTTGATCTCAGATTAAATGTAACGACGTCATCTCTGCACGCGACCAATCAATCAATCAATCAATCAATCAATTAATTAATGAATCAAGATTAAAACCTGTCAGCTGATCATGAGACAAAACAAATACAGTTAATTATGGAACAATTTGAGAATAAAGCAAAAATAAAACACGTGGAAATAAAATAAAATAAAATAAATGTTACAATAATATTAATAATAACTAATATTAATAAAATAAATAAATAAATAAAGTAATTAATTAATTAATGACGGTGAATCAAAGACTGAAAAGGTTTTAAAGACACTCAGATCTTCATTTCATAACTTTATGTTTCAAGATGATTTATTATATTATTATAAACTATATAATATTAAACCTTTGTTCATCCTCTCCGTTTCCAGGGCGACCGTCTCATCATCAAAGGAGGAAAGATCGTCAATGACGACCAGTCGTTCTACGCCGACGTCTACGTCGAGGACGGGACCATCAAGTACGTTTAATATTATATTTATATTTAATTCACATTCAGTTTAGATTATATTCATATTTCTGATCAATGTGTGGTTAGGGTTAGGGCTCAATGATGGGATGTGACCCAGAGTCACCTGGTGTAACTTATTGATTCATAAAAATCTGATACAGGAAAATAAATCAAATAAAATGTGGAATATATATAATTAACCCTTTATTGGGCAAATAATTATATTTGGTAACTTCTGTAAATATGCCAAAATATCTTTCCTTCCTTTCTTCTTTCCTTCCTTCTTTCATTCCTCCCTGCCTTCTTTCTTCCCTTCCTCTTTTCCTTTTCTCCATCCCTCGTTCCTTATTTCCTCCGTCCTTCCTTCCTTCCTTTCCTTCCTTCTATCTGTCCTTCCTCCCTCCCTCCTTCTCTCCTCCCTTCCTTCTTTCCTTCCTCCATCCCCCTTACTTCTTCCTTCCGTCCTTCTTTCTTCCCTTCCTCTTTTCCTTTCTCCCTCCCTCGTTCCTTATTTCCTCCGTCCTTCCTTCCTCCATCCCTCCTTCTCTCCTCCCTTCCTTCTTTCCTTCCTCCATCCCCCTTTCTTCTTCCTTCCGTCCTTCTTTCTTCCCTTCCTCCCTCCCTCCTTCTCTCTTTCTTTCCTCCCCCCTACCTTCCTTCTTTCCTTCCCCCTACCTTCCTTCTTTCCTCCGTCCTTCCTTCCTTTCCTTCCTCCCTCCGTCCCTCCTTCCTTTCCTTCCTCCCTTCCTTTCAATGAGTGTCCTATAAAGGGTTAAGATTTATGACTGTTTAATTAATTTGAATGCTTTAAACTGTAAATGTAGAAAAACTCTGGAACTGTTTTAAATGAAGTCATTATTAGTAGAAGTCCACTTAAATACACTGCAGGTCAGGGGTGTCAAACATGCGACCCGTGGGCCAGAACCGGCCCGCCGAGGGGTCCAATCCGGCCTAGTTTCCTTCTTCCTCTTTTCCTTCCTTCCGGTCTTCTCTTCTCTTTCCTTCCATCTGTCTTCTCTTCCCTTCCTTCCTTCCTTCCGGTCTTCTCTTCTCTTTCCTTCCATCTGTCTTCTCTTCCCTTCCTTCCTTCATTCCTGTCTTCTCTTCCCTTCCTTCCTTCCTTCCGGTCTTCTCTTCCCTTCCTTCCTTCCTTCCGGTCTTCTCTTCCCTTCCTTCCTTCCTTCCGGTCTTCTCTTCTCTTTCCTTCCATCTGTCTTCTCTTCCCTTCCTTCCTTCCTTCCTTCATTCCTGTCTTCTCTTCCCTTCCTTCCTTCCTGTCTTCTCTTCCCTTCCTTCCTTCCTTCCGGTCTTCTCTTCCCTTCCTTCCTTCCTTCCGGTCTTCTCTTCTCTTTCCTTCCATCTGTCTTCTCTTCCCTTCCTTCCTTCCTTCCTTCCTTCTGGTCTTCTCTTCTCTTTCTTTCCATCTGTCTTCTCTTCCCTTCCTCCCTTCCCTCCTTCCTTCCTTCCTTCCCTCCCTCTATCCCTCCCTCCCTCCTTCCTTCCTGTCTTCTCTTTCCTTCCTTCCTTCCTTCCTTCCTTCCTTCCTTCCTTCCTTCCTTCCTTCCTTCCATCTTTTTAATGATCCGGCCCACATGAGATCAGATTGGTCTGTATGTGGCCCTTGAATGAAAATGAGTTTGACTCCTCTGCTGTAGGTGACACAATATTTAATATCTATCATTCTTTTGTGGTTACACCATTTGACATTTTGTGGTTACACCATTTGACATGTTCAGGAGCATTCAGTCTTTTGGTATAAAATGGGTCAAATGTCATTTCAAATCTCTCTTATTGATCTTTTTTTAATATATTGATTATATTGAACTGGGCGTAACCTCCATGATGTCTTGCTGCGGAGTTCAGTCTGAATTCAGTCCCTCCCTTCCTTCCTTCCTTCCTTCCTTCCTTCCTTCTGTCCTTCCTTCTTTCCTACCTTCCTTCCTTCCCTTTCGTCCTTCCTTCTTCCCCCCCTTCCCTCCTCCCTTCCTTCCTCCCTCCTTTCTTTCTTTCCTTCCTTCCTTCTTCCTTCCTTCCTTCCTTGACTCGAGGACAACAGGAGGGATAAAACCAACAAAAATACTAAATGTACATTTTAACAAACCTGATGCTGAGCTCTGTGACCATTAGTAACGCGATGTGTGAATCCAGTGATGATGTTTGAGAGGACAGGAAGTCACTCAGCGGATCAGTTTAGGCTCACTTCCTGTGTGGCTGTGCAGGCAGATCGGGGAGAACCTGATCGTCCCGGCCGGCGTGAGGACGGTGGACGCGTACGGTCAGCTGGTCATCCCCGGAGGCGTCGACGCCAACACCAACCTGCACGCTCCGCAGAAAGGCCTGAACCCCGCCGACGGGTTCTACCAGGGGACCCGAGCCGCGCTGGCCGGAGGGACCACCACCATCAGTCAGAACCAATAATACACCAATACACTACCAATAAGCTACCAGTAGATCAGTGAGAGGCTAGCAGAGGCTAACGCTAATGCTTGTGCCCACAGTGGACCACGTGCTGGTGGACCCGGGGGTCAGCTTGCTGGTGGCGTTCGAGCAGTGGAGAGACGCCGCCGATCTGACGGCGTGCTGCGATTACTCTCTTCATCTGGACGTCACACGCTGGCACGAAGGACTGTACGAGGAGATGGAGACGCTCATCAAGGACAGAGGTACTGCAGTACTCTACTATAGTACTACTACTACTGCAGTACTGTTAGAGGTACTAGTACTTTACTGTAGTACAGTTAGAGGTACTAGTACTTTACTATAGTACAGTTAGAGGTACTAGTCCTATAGTACAGTTAGAGGTACTAGTACTTTACTGTAGTACAGTTAGAGGTACTAGTACTTTACTGTAGTACAGTTAGAGGTACTAGTCCTATAGTACAGTTAGAGGTACTAGTACTTTACTGTGGTACTGTTAGAGGTACTAGTACTATACTGTAGTACAGTTAGAGGTACTAGTACTTTACTGTAGTACTGTTAGAGGTACTAGTACTTTACTGTAGTACTGTTAGAGGTACTAGTACTTTACTATAGTACAGTTAGAGGTACTAGTCCTATAGTACAGTTAGAGGTACTAGTACTTTACTGTAGTACAGTTAGAGGTACTAGTCCTATAGTACAGTTAGAGGTACTAGTACTTTACTGTAGTACTGTTAGAGGTACTAGTACTATACTGTAGTACAGTTAGAGGTACTAGTACTTTACTGTAGTACTGTTAGAGGTACTAGTACTTTACTGTAGTACAGTTAGAGGTAGTACAGTTAGAGGTACTAGTACTTTACTGTAGTACTGTTAGAGGTACTAGTACTTTACTGTAGTACAGTTAGAGGTACTAGTACTTTACTGTAGTACAGTTAGAGGTACTAGTACTTTACTGTAGTACAGTTAGAGGTACTAGTACTTTACTGTAGTACAGTTAGAGGTACTAGTACTTTACTGTAGTAGTGTTACTGACTGTAAATGCTTGAGTTTCGCTGCTCTGTGTTTCAGGTGTGAACTCCTTCCTGTTCTTCATGGCCTACAAAGACAGATACCAGAGCTCCGACTCTCAGGTGAAGCTACCTTAATATTATATTAATATATCATCATCATCAATCATTATATATTATTATTATTTCTGTAGCTGATGTCGTTGCTGGTTTCTTGCTTTCAGCTCTACGAGGCGTTCGGGGTCCTGCGAGATCTCGGCGCCATCGCTCAGGTCCATGCTGAGAACGGTGACATCATCGATGAGGTAACACAGTCTGACCAATCAGACAGAAGACTCATAAAAACAGTGTTTGATTCATAAACTGCAGATTATTATTTTATTATTTTATTATTTTATTAACGCTGAGTTTAAACTGGTTTGTGTTTCAGGAACAAAAGAAGCTTCTGAGTCTCGGAATCACCGGACCTGAAGGTCACGTTCTGTCTCATCCTGAGGAGGTACACACACACACACACACACACACACACACACACACACACTCACAGAGACACGCACACGCACACACTCATATACACACACACACACACACACTCTGTCTCATCCTGAGGAGGTACACACACACACACACACACACACACACACACACACACACACACACACACACACACACTCTGTCTCATCCTGAGGAGGTACACACACACACACACACACTCACACACACACACACACACACACTCATATACACACACACGTTCTGTCTCATCCTGAGGAGGTACACACACACACACACACACATATATACACACACACACACACACACACACACACTCACACACACACACTCACACACAGTCACACACACACGCACGCACACACACACTCACACACTCACACACAGTCACACACACACACACACACACACACACACACACACACACACACGTTTATATTTGAACTATTTTGTGAGATCAGCTGTTTAGTTTTATTGAAGCTCGTCTTGCCGACCCTTCAGGTGGAGACGGAGGCTGTGTACCGAGCCCTCACCATCGCTAAACAGGCCAACTGCCCCATCTACGTCACCAAGGTGATGAGCAAGTCTGCTGCTGATGTCATCGCCAAAGCCAGGAAGAAAGGTGACATCATCCCTCCGTTCTTCATCAGGCCCGTTAATCCAGATTAGATGAGACGTCCGTCTGGACTGTGCTGCTGTATGAATGTAGTTTAACTGCTGAGTATGTGTGTGATCAGCAGCTGTTGCCCCCGACAACACACACAGCTCCCATCGGGGTCTTCAGATACTGTATAGCCCCGGCGGGGAGTACCTATCCTCTGAAAAGAAGCCAATGCGGAAGTAACTTAGAGCTGCATTCTATCAAAAGGCCACCGGGGGCGACCGTCTCTATACAAGTCAATGGAGAAGTAACTTAGAGCTGCATTCTATCAAAAGGCCACCAGGGGGCGACCGTCTCTATACAAGTCAATGGAGAATTCACCAACTTCTCACTTGATTTCTAACCTCAGTAAACGTTTTCAAAATGTGTTTATGGTCTCAATCGCTAGTTTAAAGCCTTCTTCAATGCAGTATGATGTTCATTTGGGACATTTTGGCCTCCCTGATTTTATATGTGACGATAAAGCAGGCGACGTGGCTCCGTTGTGATTGACCAATGTCCTTGAGATCCAGCCCTCGCAACCAATCACAGCCTCCCCGCTCCGCCGTTAGTCCCGCCCATGACTCCGCCTCATGCCCATATAAGTAGAATCCATGTTTTTATTTTTCCCAGCATGCACCTGAAATTCTCAAGATGGCGCTGCCTAGATTCGAAACTATTGGCTTCCGAGCAGCAGTCCACACACCAATGGGTGACGTCTCGGATGTTACGTCCATTTCTTATATAGGCTGGCCCCATAGAATTACCCCGAAGTTCCTGCAGTGGAAACACACCTTATGTCACACATCCACCTGTTCCTGTTGTAGAGGCAGATATGTGTGTGTCATGAGTGAAATGAGAAAACAGCAAGAAGAGGCAAAAGGTCAGTTTGAAGATGTCGCAACAGGCCTTACAGGTGAAATCAACATGGTAAAAACAGCTCCCTGTAAAGAGTAGTTTTCCACCATGTTTAATATTCCCAGGGAGATCTGGTCACCATCACTTATGAACAGAATTCCAGGAAACCGAATCTTAGCCGGAACGTGTATTGTAAATCTGCAGGATTACTTAACTTCAGTAATCTTTAAGTATGAGACGGAGAACAGAAGTCGTCGAGCAGCCAACTGGGATCTTTATTGCAGATACTCAGCATCAATACAAACAGCAAACGATAGACCCGTGGGCCAGATCCGGCCCGCCGAGGGGTCCAGTCCGGCTCACTTTCCTTATTCCTCCCTTCCTCGAATCTTCCCTTCCTTCCTTTCTGTCTTCTTTTTCTTCCTTCCTTCCTTCCTTCCTCCTTTATTCCTTCCATCTTTCATTCTTGTCTACTCTTCCTTCTCCTCCTTCTTTTCCTTCCTTTCTTCCTTCTATCTGTCCTTCCTCATTTTTCCTTCCATCTTTCTTTCCATCTTTCCTTCCTTCCTTCCTTCCTTCCATCTTTTTAATGATCCGGCCCATGTGAGATTAAATTGGGCTGTATGTGGCCCCATCTATAGCATGAGTTTGACACCCATGCTTTATACCATTGATTGCATGTGGTGTCGTGCGTCATTGTGTGCACCAGGTCAAGTTGACCTGGCATGTTGAGGCTAATATTCAGTTCCTGGAATTCTATTCATAAGTGATGTTGACCAGATCTCCCTGGAAATATTAGGCATGGTGAAAAACAACTCCTTACAAGGAGGTGATGTAATAAACATGGTAAGGCCTGTTGAGAAATCTGACCTTTCGCCTCTAATGGTGTTTTCCTCATTCCCACTTCTGATACACACACATGCAGTATCTGCCTCTACACATGCCAGATCAAGTATGACACCCACACGCCGCCGATAGTATAAAGAGTCTGTAAGGGTCTCGGGGCCTCGGGGCTGATTGCTGGGTTGTGTCTCACTGATGAGTGCAGTGTCTTCAATAAAGATCCCAGTTGGCTGTTCGGCGACTTCTGTTCTCCGTCTCGTACTTTAAGGTTACTGAAGTTAAGTAATCGAGAAGTTCTACTACTCTGTCCGCAGGTATGGTGGTGTACGGGGAGCCAATCACAGCCAGCCTGGCCACTGACGGCTCTCACTATTGGTCCAAAGACTGGGCCACAGCTGCTGCCTTCGTCACGAGCCCGCCCCTCAACCCGGACCCGTCCACCCCCCAGTACCTGACCGCTCTGTTAGCATGGTGAGTGCTCCACCTCTGTTACCATGGTGACTAAGGCTCCACCTCTGTTAGCATGGTGACTATGGCTCCACCTCTGTTAGCATGGTGAGCCTCACAGGTGTGTGTTGTCAGTGTTGGACAACGTTTCTGTTAAAAATAACTACTTACATTATAAAGTAACTACATCACTGCAACAGACCAACACACACACACACACACACACATCTACATCACTGCAACAGACCAACACACACACACACCTTACATGTTCCTGCTCTTATTTCCTCCCTCTCATTTAAATCATGGGAATATTTACACCCAGTGAATTTCTGAGCTGCCGTACAGGTGAGCAGTGGTACAACCGGAGCAGGTGGAGCTACTGAGAACTTAACCTGTGGAGCTAACATGTAATCAGATTACTCTACCCCCCCCCCCCCCCCCCCCAACTCTGTGCTCTTCCCAGTGGAGACCTCCAGGTGACGTCCAGCGCTCAGGCCAGCTTCTCCACGGCTCAGAAAGCCGTCGGTAAAGACGACTTCACTCTGATTCCAGAGGGAACGAACGGCATCGAGGAGAGGCTGTCGGTGGTCTGGGACCGAGCTGTGGTGAGATCACATGACCTCTGACCTCTGAGACATATTTAGAATCAGTTTAGTTTTTGCATGTCGACAGCAGAACATCTTCTAATGCTCTTACATGGCCTCCTGAACAGGAACCCTCCTCTGTTGAACCTCCTAAAAGCTTTTTAGGACACACGCTGTCTAAACAAGTATTAAAGAACAGGATGAAGTTTGACTCGACTTACGTCACCTTACATCTATTTTTAATTCTCTCTGCAGTCTACGGGGAAAATGGATGAAAACGAGTTTGTCGCAGTTACGAGCACCAACGCTGCAAAGCTCTTCAACATTTACCCGCGAAAAGGTACGAACACACGAGGAGAAGAAGGGCTGAGATGAGATGCTTTGATCACATGAATGAATATGAAGTTATTCTGTTCCAGCAGTGTTTCCACTCACACTGAGGCTCAGCAGAACTCAGCAGACCTGTGTTTGTGTGTCTGTGTGTTTCTGTGTTTGTGTGTGTGTGTGTGTGTGTGTGTGTGTGTGTGTGTGTGTGTGTGTGTTCAGGGCGGATCGCTGTTGGTTCGGATGCTGACATCGTCGTCTGGAACCCAAAAGAGACTCAAACCGTTTCTGCAAAAACTCACAACCTGGTAATAAGAGCTGCATCACAAACAATCAGCATTCATCATCAATCATTCCCATCACTGATCATCACTGACCACTTCCTGTCCTGTGTGTGCGTAGACGCTGGAGGTGAACATCCTGGAGGGTTTGGAGTTTCGTGGTGTGGCGTCGGTGGTGATCAGCGGCGGCCGAGTTGTTCTGGAGGACGGAAAACTCAACGTGATGGAAGGTTCAGGACGCTTCGTTCCCCGGAAGGCTTTCCCCGACGCCGTGTACCGGAGGATCAGAGCTCGCAGCAAGGTAACCTAGCAACCAGGTAGCCTAGCAACCACCTGTCAGGTCAACCAGGTAACCAACCAACCAGGTAACCTAGCAACCAGGTAACCAACCAACCAAGTAATCTACCAACCTAGCAGCAAGGTAACCTAGCAACCAGGTAACCTAGCAACCACCTGTCAGGTCAACCAGGTAACCAACCAACCAGGTAACCTAGCAACCAGGTAACCAACCAACCAAGTAATCTACCAACCTAGCAACCAGGTAACCTAGCAGCAAGGTAACCTAGCAACCAGGTAACCTACCAACCAGGTAACCTAAACCTAAACATACAGTGCTGTGCATAAAGGTAGAGGATGCTTTGAATTGTTTTTATTGATGAGCAGAAACGTAAAATCAGTAAATCAGTGAGCAGCTTCGTCTCCTCCTCCTGCTCAGTGTTTCAGGTGATCAGCAGGTCGGCTGTTGTTCCTCCATCTTGTAGAAGTCGCCACAGTTCTCCTTCTTCTTCTACTTCTGTGGTTTTTGAGCGTCTCAGCTGCTTCTGTCTCTTCGTGTTGATCCCAGACCGACTCCATGATGTTCAGATCAGAACCATCTGCTGCTCCTGCTTCTTCTGGTTGATGAACAACGTATGGCTCTGGCTGCAGAATAACTGTGGACCATGAGACGCTCCCTGATGGAGTTTTATTATAGAGAAGAATCTAAACATCCAAAGTGCCCAAAATGTTAACACAGTGGTGAATGCTAAGAGAACATTCTGGTTTGACACACAGCTGATCAACCAGCAGGTTAACAATCAATAACCAGACAGATAACTGACAGGCTAACAAACCAACCAGTGAACTAAATAACTAACTGGTTAAAGAACTGATTAAATATTTAACTAATTAAACAAACTAATACTAAACAACTGGAGATATTGATTGCTATTGATTATGTTTGATTGATCAGTTTGTTTGTGGTTGGTTTTTTTTACTCTGCTCAGATGGCCGAGGCTCGTGGCGTCCCCCGCGGAAACTATGATGGTCCGGTCCATGATGTCATCAGTATGACTAAGTCGGTCCCGCCCACTCCGACCACCAGAGGGACCCCCTGTCCCAAAATCCCAACTGCCCCCCGAAACCTCCACCAATCAGGATTCACCCTGGCAGGTAGGGTTCAGTCCTGGAGGTAGTGGAAGCAGGATTTCAATCATCCTATCGGTAACGTTTCTTGTCTTGTCTGCAGGATCTCAGGTCGACGATCACATACCACGACGCTCCACGCAGAAGATTGTGGCGCCGCCTGGAGGACGATCCAACATTACATCCTTATCTTAAAAAACAACAAGAGTTAAACTGTTACTCTGAGTCAAACCTCAGAGCAGCAGAACGTCACCAAGTACTTAGCGCTACGGCAACCTAACAGCGAGTACTTGATCCTAAAGTTACTAAACCGACGACAGCGGTTCGACCATCGAGAACCAAAACGCACACTGATGCTACAACTACTAAAAAACATATGACTTATTTCACTAGTACTGCAACACAGCAAATCTTCCAAATCTGCGACTAGTGATTATCTTCTTCAAGTATTAAACTCTAAAACAACCCTCAACCATCTTGAATTAGCCGAATCAGAATCGTCCGCTACTCAACAACCTTTATGGACCAAAACGACAGACGGCTCCTCTAAAGCTCCTCCGCTCCTACAACCATCAGTCTAATTCTTCAATCACTTACAGAAGAGCTAACAGACTAATTAAATTTCCCCTTCAGGGATAAATAAAGAATGTTTGAATTGTTCTGTAATTAGAATGAAACTCTGCATCCGTGGTACTAAAACACTACAAACAATGAACAGTTAGGAAATAAACCTTCAAACAGGTTCAAGATCCTTTTTGTACTTTTTTGTATTTCAACTAGTAATGAATGTTACAACAATGGTCCTACACCCTGCAACTACTTAATAATATCACAACTACTACGAAATGCTGGAATATTAGTACCTCAACTCGTACTAAACTGTACAGATACCCAACAGCTACCTATAAACTTAAAGTCAGTCCTCAAACAGCTGAACTTCTACTAGTAGTACACCCTCAAGAACAACCTGTCAACTAGTACAGAACCCTACAAATACTACTAAACCCCACAACAGCTGTACTTCAGCTCACCCTCAGCAAGTACTACAAACTATGACGAGTACTGAACGATAAAACACTGGAATTAGAAACCAGTCATTTGAAGTACTCTACTAAACATTTCATCTCAACTTAAAGCGATGGTTCAGTGTAATATCAACCTAGCGTCATATTCACCATGAGGTCTAATCAGCGCCTCAGACCTTTATTTTCATTTGGTCGGAAAAGAGTGGAGTTAGAGCCATCAGTTGAATGGCTTAGCACAGATGCTAACGTGACCACCAGGCGCTAACGGGACCACCAGGCGCTAACGGGACCACCAGTGTATGTGGTAAATGACCTCACTAATAATGTCTGGATTGTTATCAAACTACTTCTAAAGCTGTAAACATCGTCAAAATATCGCGAGATCACGCATAGATCTCTAGATGTGCGGGATCTCGCGGTTTTTCAGCGATCGCGCGATATTTCGGCGATGTTTCCAGCTTTAGCAGCTGAGTAAAAGCCATCAGGTTAGTGTTATTTTAATAAACTCCTGGTGTACCTACAAACTTTCCAATGCATGGATTGATGAGTTAAGACTATTAGTACTACTGTAGAAGTTTGATAACAATCCAGGCATTATTAGTGGGGTCATTTATAGATACACTGGTGGTCCCGTTAGCGCCTGGTGGTCCCGTTAGCGCCTGTACTAAGACATTCAGCTGATGGCTCTAACTCTATTATTTTGCGCCCAAATGAAAATGAACGGCTGAGGCTCTGATGAGACCTCAGTGTGTATCATATGACGCTAGGTCCATATTACACCGAACCATCGCTTTAAAACTAATCATCAGTTTTCACTTCATCGTGTTCTCGTTCTCTCTGACGGAGGGAGTAATAGTAGCCGTAGTCGTAGTCGTAGTCGTGACAATAGTAGAGACATTAATCACTTCACATAGCATACGTAGCACATAACCGGCCGGCTGGTTGCTCCCAGATGTTTTTAGAAACAGCTGGCTCCATCACAATACTCCTCATTGTAAATTAAAATCATGTAAATCCACGTTAGTCATTTAAAACAGTTACACGTCAATCTTTTTTCACATCTTAGTGCATCTTACTGACAGACTTTGATAATCTGCTAGCTTATTATTCCAGTTCCATGTCACTCTTCTGTCTGTTCCTTAAAGCATCCGTCTGTGGTAGAGTAATGTGAGTGTTCCTGTTGGTCGGATTTAATCTGAAAACCACGAGACTTCCTGTCAACATCAACTAACCTCATATGGTGCTATATCTGTATATCCAGTGGTAGCCTCCAGGTAGCAGTCCCTTCATCCCAAAACCCAGATTATCTAAAGCAATACCTGACTCCGTCCACCAGATGATCTCAAATTATATCAGACTTTAGACTTTAACCCAAAATTATCCAAAATAAATAATTTACATGACTCCGCCTCCTCGATTATCTGAACTATCGGACTTTACCCAAGATTATCTAAAATAAAACCAGACTTCCCTCAGATTATTTAAAATATTATCAGACCTTAACCCTCCCAGATTGTGTAACCTTATATTACCCCCCCCGCCCCTCCCAAACTCCTCGTCTGACCTCTGATGATAATTTTTAACTGTATTTTCTTTGTAAAGACTTCATTTGATACACGACGATCATTTTGTATTTTTTACAGTTTTTGTATCCTGGCAGCGTTAGCATCAGTGATTGTAAGTACTCGGACACAGTTCAGCCACCAGGACACCCCCCTCCCCCAAGCCCCCAAGCTGTTACCATAGCAACAGCATGTCACTATGGCCATGTTAAGATGCCATCATGTGATCATCGTGGAGAACATCTGCCGACTCAGCTCAGACTCAACATGACATCATTGATAAAGACGACATGATAAAGACGACATGACATCACTGATAAAGACAACATGACATCATTGATAAAGACGACATGACATCACTGATAAAGACAACATGACATCATTGATAAAGACAACATGACATCACTGATAAAGACAACATGACATCATTGATAAAGACGACATGACATCACTGATAAAGACAGCGTGACATCACTGATAAAGACGGTGTGACATCACTGATAAAGACAACATGACATCACTGATAGACGTGACATGGTGTGTGTGGCTGAGCTGTGTGTCTGAGCGAATCGGAGGACGTGAACTCTTTCTATAAATAGACGTGCCGAGACGGAGGTGGATATATGAAGAGGTTGTCGTGGTGACGGTGCATCTGTCGGTGTTGTTCCCATAGTGAATGTAAACCTTCTTCCTGTTGTGATGAGAGCTGCATGAGTAAAATAAACTGTGAAGAGAAACTCAGAGTGAAGCCTCACTTTTTCTACCAGAGCCTGTAATTACAGCTCCTGACCAGCAGGAGGCACTGCTGCTTCAGTCTGAACATCAAATATTAAAAGGTTCATTTCTCCACATGGAGCTTTATCACACTCAGGAACTAATACTGCAGTACTTTTACTGTAATACTGCATACTACATCACTATAATACTGCAGTACTTTTACTGTAATACTGCATACTACATCACTATAATACTGCAGTACTTTTACTGTAATACTGCATACTACATCACTATAATACTGCAGTACTTTTACTGTAATACTGCATACTACATCACTATAATACTGCAGTACTTTTACTGTAATACTGCATACTACATCACTATAATACTGCAGTACTTTTACTGTAATACTGCATACTACATCACTATAATACTGCAGTACTTTTACTGTAATACTGCATACTACATCACTATAATACTGCAGTACTTTTACTGTTATACTGCATACTACATCACTATAATACTGCAGTACTTTTACTGTAATACTGCATACTACATCACCATAATACTGCAGTATTTTACTTGTAATGGAGTATTTTTTACTTTCTTATATTTTATTCTCTTGTAGTTCAGTTCAGGATAAAACTCGCTGTCATAAATTATCCTGACCGACTTCCAGATAAAATTAGCAATCTGAGTTTATAACATCACACACACACACACACACACACACACACACACACACACACACACACACACACACACACACACACACACACACACACAGTTTTTGGTTGAACTACACAAACATTGTGATTTCACTTTAATAAACTGCTGATAGCAAACATTTATCAGGAGGTCAGCTGTCAGGGAGTAATGAGGCCAAACAAACACACACACACACACACACACACACACACACACACACACACAAACACACATACACACACACAAACACACACTGCTTGGTCAACACGTTTGATGGATCATTTGCATAAAAACAATCAGAGTGAAATCGCTTCAGTGAGAAAAGAGAAAGTATTTGATCTTCTCATCAGAAACAAACTGATGAAAGTTTGTTTTGTTTCTTTAATTTAATTTCAGTTTTCATCTCATTAAACTGTTTGATTAACAGAAACACAGAAAACAGACCTGATCAGCAGCAAAAACTTCAAATATTACAAAGTTTTCAACATGTAGAAATAATTTAAAACTTAACTATAAAACGGATGCAGCAGGTTTGATCCTTTAGTTTCTTTTAACTTCAGTTGAGTCAGATTCATTTATTAGGACAGCTTAAAGTCAGAATAAATGTGTATTCTGAGTTTGACATACCACAGAAAAGTGTGTTATTAACCACCCTGCCAAATTTGAATGATTAAAAAAAATCACCAAATATATGAAATGAGGCTTCAAAGTTGTGTAAAAATCAGCCTCTTTCTCTGCTCCCAAACGCTGTGGGCGTGGCCTCCGAGTCCGCTGAAGCCCCGCCCCCTACCAAGTGTCACCTGTCAATCAAAGTCACCACCTCTACCAGAAACATGTACACTACGTCTAAGAGCTTTCTGCTGCTAGCTCGGAGGCTAACTCGGCTAACTAGCTAACTGTAGACTGTAGTGGTAGCAGTGTGTGCTGAATGTATTTATACCTCTACAGCAGCAGGGGCGGGTTTATGCTAATCCTAGCTCCACAATTCAAATCTAAATGGTTGAAATGCTTTTTACACCTTTTTTAGAAATACATTTATGACCTATTTAATGTGTTTAGAAGAAAATGTCTGAATTCACTTTAGCCTGTTGGAGGACTTCACCTGTAGAGTCCAACAGAACAACATCAACCACAAAAAGCAGAGAGGTGATTCTCCTCCCCTCGGCTGCAATACACAAACTTTACTGTGTAACGCTGAAACAATACATTTCTTTCTAACATGAAGAACCTGTCTGTGTGTGTGTGTGTGTGTGTGTGTGTGTGTGTGTGTGTGTGTGTGTGTGTGTGTGTGTGTGTGTGTGTGTGTGTGTCTGTGTCTGTGTCTGTGTGTGTCTGAATACAGATAAGGAGCTTAAAGCTGATTTTGTATCCACAACGAGAAACGTCAACAATTACTACACACACACACACACACACACACACACACACACACACACACACACACACACACACACACACAGAGACACACACAGACACACACACACAGACAGAGACACACACACACACACACACAGAGAGACAGAGAAACACACACTCACACACACAGACAGAGACACTCACACACACACACACACACACACACACACACAGACACAGACACACACACACACAGACACACACACACACACACACACACACACACACACACCCACACACACACACACACAGAGACAGACAGACACACACACACACTCAGAATCAGTCTGACAGGTAATTTTGTGGTGAAACACTCAGCGGTGACGCTTCTGCAACATTTTCATGTCAAAATGATTTGACAGTTTTAAAATGAAGACAGGAGGAAGACGAGGAGGAGAGAAAGAAAAGAGGAAGAGGAGGAGAAGAGGATTAGGAGAAGAGAAAAGGAGAAGAGGAAGAGGAGAGGAGAAGAGGAAGAGTATACAGAGTGAATAAATATTGATCAGTGATCAGCTATTGATCAACGAATCGATTAATCGTTGCAGCTTCCGTTAACACTGCAGCATGTGTGTGTGTCTGTGTGTGTGTGTCTCTGTGTGTGTGTGTGTGTGTGTGTGTGTGTCTGTGTGTTTGTCTGCAGTCTAACATCCAATAATTGTTTCCGTCTTTCATGATCTCAGGTTGCCATGGCAACAGACGAAGAGCAGCGGATGGCTGAATTACTGCGATCACAGAGAGACAACAACAATAAACAATCCTTCAAAGTGAAGACGAAGTACTACAGTAAAAGTACTGCAGTATTATAGTGATGTAGTATGCAGTATTACAGTAAAAGTACTGCAGTATTATAGTAATGTAGTATGCAGTATTACAGTAAAAGTACTGCAGTATTATAGTGATGTAGTATGCAGTATTACAGTAAAAGTACTGCAGTATTATAGTGATGTAGTATGCAGTACTACAGTAAAAGTACTGCAGTATTATAGTGATGTAGTATGCAGTATTACAGTAAAAGTACTGCAGTATTATAGTGATGTAGTATGCAGTATTATAGTAAAAGTACTGCAGTATTATAGTGATGTAGTATGCAGTATTACAGTAAAAGTACTGCAGTATTATAGTGATGTAGTATGCAGTATTACAGTAAAAGTACTGCAGTATTATAGTGATGTAGTATGCAGTACTACAGTAAAAGTACTGCAGTATTATAGTGATGTAGTATGCAGTACTACAGTAAAAGTACTGCAGTATTATAGTGATGTAGTATGCAGTACTACAGTAAAAGTACTGCAGTATTATAGTGATGTAGTATGCAGTACTACAGTAAAAGTACTGCAGTATTATGAGTGATGTGTATTATGAATATATTATCCTCTGCCACATTGTCTTTGACATACAAATTTAAATGAGCAACCTCACAGTTTGTCACAGAAACATTAGTGAAGACTGACTGCAGCCAAACCTCAACATGGTTTCAGCATGTTTGAGGTGATTCAACATGAAGGACCGGACCTGCAGACACGTAAGACACGCTGTTCCGCCTACGGGTCGGGTCGGACGTTGGGAGGTTTTAAACACCAACCCTTAAACATATATATTCATGTCGTACATTGTTAGAAAGCTTAGATTCTCCTGATTCATTCAAGACCACTCGCAACTTATATGGTTGCTCACAGCCGTAATAGTATTAGCGGTTAGCTCGGCGAGCCACTCAGCTAAAGTAAGCTAACAGCTATAATGCTACATACCTTCAAAGTCTTCCCTTTATCCACAACGATCATCTTATGACTCAGGACTTTATCTACAGCTCGCCAAGTATCCATTCTGCTGAAATATGAAATCCGTTTCCTTCTAACCGGAATACTTTCCTCAATATGTCAACATGTATTTAGTCCAACACGTAACGTAATAACACAAATAACAAACCATATACGGTCCGTTTACGTCATTTCCTCACCTGCACGCGCATCTGTGGGACACGTGACTGTTTGTTTATATCCGTGAGCGCTTCCTGTTTCATACGACACCACACACCAGCCAATCAGTGCTTAGGATGAGGCAGCACGTGCTTCCAAAGCCAATGAGGAGATGTAGCCGACGGCAACGTGGGTGACAAGAGGTGCGTGTATTATTATTTCAATTTTTATTGACAAAATCCGGCATTACATAGACAACATTCAACATATGTCTGTCAACATGTGGCCAAAATGACCGAGTGGTGCGTGTATTAATGAGGTCTACCGGGAGACCCCCGGGAGCTCGAGGCCTCCGGGAGCTCGAGACCTCCGGGAGCTCGAGGACCCTAGGCCGCGGCCCAGACGGCCCGGTTCGGGATCCGGGCTTGCCTGTAGCTAACGTTAAGGCTATGTTAACAGAGCTAATGAAGAAAATAATGAAATTATTGAAACCGTCACTCACGAAATTCATCCAGGCCAAGGACGTCTCCTCACGGCTGGCAGAGAAGCTTCCGCCGCTCTGGACCTCTGGACTGCTCAGTGACTCTCACAACTCAGTCAGGTGCTCTCACGCTCTTTTCTTCTTCTTCTTTTTTTCTCTTCCCAATTCAAGGCCCCGTATACCTCCAAATCACAATCACTTGACACTTGACATGTAGTACATGTAGTATGTAGTATTACAGTAAAAGTACTGCAGTATTATAGTGATGTAGTATGCAGTATTACAGTAAGAGTACTGCAGTATTATAGTGATGTAGTATGCAGTATTACAGTAAGAGTACTGCAGTATTATAGTGATGTAGTATGCAGTATTACAGTAAAAGTACTGCAGTATTATAGTGATGTAGTATGCAGTATTACAGTAAAAGTACTGCAGTATTATAGTGATGTAGTATGCAGTATTACAGTAAAAGTACTGCAGTATTATAGTGATGTAGTATGCAGTATTACAGTAAAAGTACTGCAGTATTATAGTGCTAGCTAGATTAACTTCCACTATAACTAGTTAGCTAGTTTACACTACTACTTTATATACAGTTAGCTAGTATACACTACTTTATATACAGTTAGCTAGTTTACACTACTTTATATACAGTTAGCTAGTTTATACTACTACTTTATATACAGTTAGCTAGTATACACTACTTTATATACAGTTAGCTAGTTTACACTACTTTATATACAGTTAGCTAGTTTATACTACTTTATATACAGTTAGCTAGTTTACACTACTTTATATACAGTTAGCTAGTTTATACTACTTTATATACAGTTAGCTAGTTTATACTACTTTATATACAGTTAGCTAGTTTACACTACTACTTTATATACAGTTAGCTAGTATACACTACTTTATATACAGTTAGCTAGTTTACACTACTTTATATACAGTTAGCTAGTTTATACTACTTTATATACAGTTAGCTAGTTTACACTACTTTATATACAGTTAGCTAGTTTACACTACTTTATGTACAGTTAGCTAGTTTATACTAGTTTATATACAGTTAGCTAGTTTATACTACTTTATATGCAGTTAGCTAGTTTATACTAGTTTATATACAGTTAGCTAGTTTATACTACTTTATGTACAGTTAGCTAGTTTATACTACTTTATATACAGTTAGCTAGTTTACACTACTTTATATACAGTTAGCTAGTTTACACTACTTTATATACAGTTAGCTAGTTTATACTACTACTTTATATACAGTTAGCTAGTATACACTACTTTATATACAGTTAGCTAGTTTACACTACTTTATATACAGTTAGCTAGTTTATACTACTTTATATACAGTTAGCTAGTTTATACTACTTTATATACAGTTAGCTAGTTTACACTACTACTTTATATACAGTTAGCTAGTATACACTACTTTATATACAGTTAGCTAGTTTACACTACTTTATATACAGTTAGCTAGTTTATACTACTTTATATACAGTTAGCTAGTTTACACTACTTTATGTACAGTTAGCTAGTTTATACTACTTTATATACAGTTAGCTAGTTTATACTACTTTATATACAGTTAGCTAGTTTACACTACTTTATATACAGTTAGCTAGTTTACACTACTTTATATACAGTTAGCTAGTTTATACTACTGTATATACAGTTAGCTAGTTTATACTACTTTATATACAGTTAGCTAGTTTAGTCCAGTGGGCTGGCCCCTCCGGAGGGTCGGCAGATAAACGACTCCGCTGTAAACAAATAAACAACAAACGTTTGTTTACAAACATTTTAATTGAAAACACGTCAAGAACAAACAGCCAATGAAACGTCAGAGCACAAAGATCATTTTAACACAGAGACACCGTCCAATGAGAAGTCAGGACACTAAAAAAACATCCAATCAGAACATCAGGACAGTTTCAGAGGATCGGTCCAATCACAGCTCAGCATGGTGGGGGGAGGGGGGGGGGCTACTGTACATCACACAGAGTCATGTTGGACTTTACAAAATATGAACATGTGACACAAACGACTGTCACATGACAAACAGCTGAGCTCATTTCCTGTTTAAGGTTATTTTCAGAATAAAAGTCTGTCAGGAAGTTCAAGTCGCTCAGTTTCAGTTTAACAACCTTAGAAAGTCTTCAGAATGAATTAGTAGATTATCATAATTATTATCAGGCTTCATGGATCCTCAGCTCAGCGTTGGAGGAACATCAGACTCTTATTGTGAAAGAGACGTTCTTTTATTTTTTGTGTCTTTCCGCAAAACGTCTCATTTCACTTTCAGTCGTCTGATCACATTTTAAAGTTTAGTTTAAATCCAGTTTTTATCAAACTTCATCTTTTATTTATTTTTCTTTTGTTGTTTTAATAAACCTTTATCTTATTCTTTACTTATTTAAAACATTTGTATAATTTTTATTTTGTCTTGCGTGCATTGATCTAAATGTTCTTCTTCCTTTTCTTTATTCTGTCTCTTCTGTTTCATCATCAGCTGTGAAACCTTTCAGAAATCTGCTGAATGAACGTTTGATTGATAGAAGAATCATTTTATCCACGTAGAAGACATCGTTAGTTTTAATAACCAGGATGTAAAGATGGATGGAGGATAGTTAACCCTTTACATGCTGCTCATATTCTGACTCATAGTTAGTCTTTACACTAATATAAAACTAGAATATGATGAATTCAACATGTTTAACCCTCGTATCGTCCTCCCGGGTCAAAATGACCCCGTCTTATTCTTCTTTCCTCCCTTCCTTCCTTCCGTCTGTACTTCCTCCATCCCCCTTTCTTCCCTCCTTCCTCCCTCCTTACCTTCTTTCTTTCCTTTCCTCCCTTCCTTCCTTATTCCTTCCTCCCTTCCTTATTTCTTCCTCCCTCCTTTCTTCCTTCCCTCCTTCCTTCCTCTCTCCTTTCCTTCCTTCTTCCTTCCTCCCTCCCTCCCTCCCTCCTTCCTTCCTTCCTCCCTCCTTTCCATCCTTCTTCCTTCCTTCTTTCATTTCCTCCCTTCTTCCTTCCCTCCTTCCTTCCTCCCTCCTTTCCTTCCTTCTTCCTTTCCTTCCTTCTTTCCTTTCCTTTCCTTCCTCCCTCCCTTCCTTCCTTCCTTGACTCGAGGACAACAGGAGGGTTAAATGCTGATTTTTGACATTTTCTATTCATTTTATTTCCATGTCTGTAAACTGTGGGTCACATTAAGGAAAGTCTGACTAATAGAATAAATAAATGTGTAAATGATGATTTAATGGGTCAAATGGGACCCTGAACAGCATGTTAAGGGTTAATAATTGATGAGCCTCACTTGCTGTGGTTGGTTGATTTGGGGGTTTGAGAACCCTTAAAGGAATAACATGGTACAGGAAGTGTCACAACCTAGACCTTCAAAATAAAAGTTGGAATCGAGGATGAAAGAAGAAAAACAGCGTTAAGACAAGAAACTCCTCTGTTCTCATCTCACGCTAAATCAATAACCAGCTACAGTAGGATCAATAACCAGCTACAGTAGCATCAGATCAATAACCAGCTACAGTAACATCAATAACCAGCTACAGTAGGATCAATAACCAGCTACAGTAGGATCAATAACCAGCTACAGTAGGATCAGATCAATAACCAGCTACAGTAGGATCAATAACCAGCTACAGTAGGATCAGATCAATAACCAGCTACAGTAGGATCAATAACCAGCTACAGTAGCATCAGATCAATAACCAGCTACAGTAGGATCAATAACCAGCTACAGTAGCATCAATAACCAGCTACAGTAGGATCAGATCAATAACCAGCTACAGTAGGATCAATAACCAGCTACAGTAGGATCAATAACCAGCTACAGTAACATCAGATCAATAACCAGCTACAGTAGCATCAGATCAATAACCAGCTACAGTAGCATCAGATCAATAACCAGCTACAGTAGCATCAGATCAATAACCAGCTACAGTAGGATCAATAACCAGCTACAGTAGGATCAATAACCAGCTACAGTAGGATCAGATCAATAACCAGCTACAGTAGGATCAGATCAATAACCAGCTACAGTAACATCAGATCAATAACCAGCTACAGTAACATCAATAACCAGCTACAGTAGGATCAGATCAATAACCAGCTACAGTAGGATCAGATCAATAACCAGCTACAGTAGGATCAATAACCAGCTACAGTAGGATCAATAACCAGCTACAGTAGGATCAATAACCAGCTACAGTAGCATCAGATCAATAACCAGCTACAGTAGGATCAATAACCAGCTACAGTAGCATCAATAACCAGCTACAGTAGCATCAGATCAATAACCAGCTACAGTAGGATCAATAACCAGCTACAGTAACATCAGATCAATAACCAGCTACTGTAGCATCAGATCAATAACCAGCTACAGTAGGATCAGATCAATAACCAGCTACAGTAGGATCAATAACCAGCTACAGTAGCATCAGATCAATAACCAGCTACAGTAGGATCAGATCAATAACCAGCTACAGTAACATCAGATCAATAACCAGCTACAGTAACATCAATAACCAGCTACAGTAGGATCAGATCAATAACCAGCTACAGTAGGATCAGATCAATAACCAGCTACAGTAGGATCAATAACCAGCTACAGTAGGATCAATAACCAGCTACAGTAGGATCAATAACCAGCTACAGTAGCATCAGATCAATAACCAGCTACAGTAGGATCAATAACCAGCTACAGTAGCATCAATAACCAGCTACAGTAGCATCAGATCAATAACCAGCTACAGTAGGATCAATAACCAGCTACAGTAACATCAGATCAATAACCAGCTACTGTAGCATCAGATCAATAACCAGCTACAGTAGGATCAGATCAATAACCAGCTACAGTAGGATCAATAACCAGCTACAGTAGGATCAATAACCAGCTACAGTAACATCAGATCAATAACCAGCTACAGTAGCATCAGATCAATAACCAGCTACAGTAGCATCAGATCAATAACCAGCTACAGTAGGATCAATAACCAGCTACAGTAGGATCAATAACCAGCTACAGTAGGATCAGATCAATAACCAGCTACAGTAGGATCAGATCAATAACCAGCTACAGTAGGATCAATAACCAGCTACAGTAGGATCAATAACCAGCTACAGTAGGATCAGATCAATAACCAGCTACAGTAGGATCAATAACCAGCTACAGTAGCATCAGATCAATAACCAGCTACAGTAACATCAGATCAATAACCAGCTACAGTAGGATCAGATCAATAACCAGCTACAGTAGCATCAGATCAATAACCAGCTACAGTAGCATCAGATCAATAACCAGCTACAGTAGGATCAATAACCAGCTACAGTAGCATCAATAACCAGCTACAGTAGCATCAGATCAATAACCAGCTACAGTAGCATCAGATCAATAACCAGCTACAGTAACATCAGATCAATAACCAGCTACAGTAGGATCAATAACCAGCTACAGTAACATCAGATCAATAACCAGCTACAGTAGGATCAATAACCAGCTACAGTAGGATCAATAATCAGCTACAGTAGCATCAGATCAATAACCAGCTACAGTAGGATCAGATCAATAACCAGCTACAGTAGGATCAGATCAATAACCAGCTACAGTAGCATCAGATCAATAACCAGCTACAGTAGGATCAATAACCAGCTACAGTAGGATCAGATCAATAACCAGCTACAGTAGGATCAGATCAATAACCAGCTACAGTAGGATCAATAACCAGCTACAGTAGGATCAATAACCAGCTACAGTAGGATCAGATCAATAACCAGCTACAGTAGGATCAGATCAATAACCAGCTACAGTAGGATCAATAACCAGCTACAGTAGGATCAATAACCAGCTACAGTAGGATCAGATCAATAACCAGCTACAGTAGCATCAGATCAATAACCAGCTACAGTAACATCAGATCAATAACCAGCTACAGTGTGTGTATGTGTGTTTGTTTTTCTATCCTGGTGGGGACCGCAACCTGACACATCACTAACCCTGTGGGGACCGACTCCTGGTTTCCATGGGAACGAGCATTGACATCAATAGCAAACAGCCTCCTGATAGGCCTGGTCCCCACAGGGTTGGTTTTCCTGACTGTGTGTGAACCCCCGAGGTCACACACGGTACTGCAGTGTGGGGACCTTTTCCTGATAAAGTGTCTAAATGTGTATATTAGCGTGTTAGCTTCGTGTTAGCATATTAGCTTAGCGATTAGCCCCCTGGGTTTCAATTCAACATTTGTTCAAATACTGAATATGAATTGTACTGTGGCTAACAGTGATGTCAACTGTATGCTAATAGACGTTAGCATTACGGGTCTCAACGAGGGGGGCAACAGTCAGGTTTCAGATTTATGTGAGTTTTTGATATTTCAAGTCATTTTTTGTTCAAACAGAATTATGATGAATTTAGGAGTTAAAATTACGTCTCTAGACCCTTTTAGAAAGGCTGGAACCCAGTCAGGGTCCCCACGAGGTAGTAAAAACAGGTATGTGTGTGTGTCTGTGTGGTACATTGCAAACAGTTGATGACATCATATAGACCAAAAGACCCTAAAAATGAAAGTGAACGGAGATGAAACAGGAAGCAGGTCTGACTTCTGACCCGCTGAGATTCAACAGTCACAGGAAACGCCTCCACCTGCAGACAGGAAGTCACCGCTAACGTCCAACAGAGCAGGAACCAGTCCTCAGCGCGCTGGGAGTGGTGGGAACCAACAGGAGAACCGGAGAACAGCAGGGTCTCTAGAAGGTTCTTCTGAGGTTCTGGATGAGTTAAAAAATAAATAAAAAGGTTCTGGATGGTTCTGTAAGGTTCTCATCTCATCTTCCTCAGTCTGGCTCGGTTCTCTTTGTCCCGCCTCTTTAAGGACGCGATGCAGTGGTTGAAGAGCACTTCCTGTTCCTTCTTCCTGTTGAGAGCGTTGAACCGCTGGTCGCCACGGTAACGCACACAAAATTCCTTAAAAGTCGATCTGCAAAGAGATCGATGTTGTTAAAGTAGTATAGTAAAAGTACTGCAGTAGTACAGTAAAGTACTGCAGTACTACTACTGCAGTAGTACAGTAGAGTACTGCAGTAGTACAGTAACAGTACTGCAGTAGTACAGTAAAGTACTGCAGTAGTATAGTAAAGTACTGCAGTAGTACAGTAAAGTACTGCAGTAGTACAGTAAAGTACTGCAGTAGTACAGTAAAGTACTGCAGTAGTATAGTAAAGTACTGCAGTAGTACAGTAAAGTACTGCAGTAGTACAGTAAAGTACTGCAGTATTACAGTAAAGTATTGCAGTATTATAGTAAAGTATTGCAGTATTATAGTAAAGTATTGCAGTATTATAGTAAAGTACTGCAGTATTATAGTAAAGTACTGCAGTAGTACAGTAAAGTACTGCAGTAGTACAGTAAAGTACTGCAGTAGTACAGTAAAGTACTGCAGTAGTACAGTAAAGTACTGCAGTATTATAGTAAAGTACTGCAGTAGTACAGTAAAGTACTGCAGTATTACAGTAAAGTACTGCAGTAGTACAGTAAAGTACTGCAGTATTATAGTAAAGTACTGCAGTAGTACAGTAAAGTACTGCAGTATTACAGTAAAGTACTGCAGTATTATAGTAAAGTACTGCAGTAGTACAGTAAAGTACTGCAGTAGTACAGTAAAGTACTGCAGTAGTACAGTAAAGTACTGCAGTATTACAGTAAAGTACTGCAGTAGTACAGTAAAGTACTGCAGTAGTACAGTAAAGTACTGCAGTATTACAGTAAAGTACTGCAGTAGTACAGTAAAGTACTGCAGTAGTACAGTAAAGTACTGCAGTATTATAGTAAAGTACTGCAGTATTATAGTAAAGTACTGCAGTATTATAGTAAAGTACTGCAGTATTATACCTGCTGGTGATCTTTGCTTCTTCCAGCAGCTGTTTAAACTCCTCTCGAGCTTTATGGAGTTTACTCTTCTTCTCTTTGTACTCGTCCTTCACCCTGCTCTTTACAAACTGATCAAACACCTGCACACACACACACACACACACACGCACGCACGCACACACACACACACACACAGACAGACACACACACACGCACACACACACACACACACACGCACACAGACAGACAGACAGACACACACACACACAACAAATCAGCTGGCTCACTGGTACAGATGTAACAGGTGTTTTGATGACAGATATATCGGTATAGATGTTAACAGCTAATGGCAGTTGCTTAGTAACCACAGTATCACAGGTCATGCTCGTTGCTTAGTAACCACAGTAACACAGGTGATGCTCGTTGCTTAGTAACCACAGTATCACAGGTCATGCTCGTTGCTTAGTAACCACAGTAACACAGGTGATGCTCGTTGCTTAGTAACCACATTAACACAGGTGGTGCTCGTTGCTTAGTAACCACAGTATCACAGGTGATGCTCGTTGCTTAGTAACCACAGTATCACAGGTGATGCTTGTTGCCTAGTAACCACAGTACCTGTTTTCGCTGGTCTGAGGTCAGCAGCAGGTAACGAGGGTCAAACACCATCTTATGAAGCTCCTTCTCCCAGGTAGAGAACGCAGACACCTGAGGACACACACACACACACACACACACACACACACACACATACCATCCTCATCACTGTGTGTGTGTGTGTGTGTATGTGTGTGTATAGGTGTGTGTGTGTGTGTGTGTGTGTGTGTGTGTGTGTGTATACGTGTGTGTGTGTGTATAGGTGTGTGTGTATGTATAGGTGTGTGTGTGTGTGTGTGTATATAGGTGTGTGTATGTGTGTGTGTGTATAGATGTGTGTGTTTGTGTGTGTGTATGTATAGGTGTGTGTGTGTGTGTGTGTGTGTGTGTGTGTGTGTGTGTGTGTGTGTGTGTGTATGTATAGGTGTGTGTGTGTGTGTGTGTATAGGTGTGTGTGTGTGTGTGTATAGGTGTGTGTGTGTGTGTGTATGTATAGGTGTGTGTGTATGTGTGTGTGTATGTGTGTGTGTGTGTGTGTGTGTGTATAGGTGTGTGTGTGTGTGTGTGTGTGTGTGTGTGTGTGTGTATATAGGTGTGGGTGTGTGTATAGGTGTGTGTGTGTGTGTGTGTATAGGTGTGTGTGTGTGTGTTACCCCTCTCTCCAGCATCATTTCCCTGAAGTGAGTGATGCGGAGCTCCAGTGGGAGGAGCTTAACGTCTCCCGGTCGGGGGACGAGAGACATCGAGTCGTCCGTCCTGCAGAGAGAGACGGACAGACAGCTCAGCCAATCACATCACTCGGCACTGACTATGATGTCACACTCACCTGTTCCTCTTAGAGTTGTGCTCATCTCCATCGTCGTCTCCATGGAGACCAGGTGAATGACAGCTGGAGTCTGTCGGAGACGAGTTCAACACAGCATTATTATTATTATCACTGTTGTAATATCTGTGATTGACAGGTGATGCGACCAACCGTCAGTCACTTTCTTCCTCTTGTGGGGCGGGTCTTCGATGATCTGACTGATGTCTCGGCCAATCAGCTCCCCCGGTTTCTCCCACACAGATAGGTGCATCGTGGGGTTGAAGAAGAAGACCCGGTCATCTCCCGTCCACACCACACACCTGTACACACACACACACACATAGACACACATACATAGACACGCACACACAGAGACACACACACACACACACATACACACACACATACATAGACACGCACACACACATACATAGACACACACACATAGACACACACACACACACATACACACACACATACACACACATAGACACACACACACATACACACACACACACATACATAGACACACACACAGAGACACACACACACACACAAACATAGACACACACACACAGACACACACAGACACACACACAGCCATAAACACACACATACATAGACACGCACACACACATACATAGACACACACACATAGACACACACACACACACATACACACACACATACACACACATAGACACACACACACATACACACACACACACATACATAGACACACACACAGAGACACGCACACACACACAAACATAGACACACACACACAGACACACACACAGCCATAAACACACACATACATAGACACGCACACACACACACATACACACACACACACACACACACACACACACAGACCCCGCCCACTGCTGTAATCAACCAATGAGAGCATCACAGACTGCATACATTGACTGTGTGTGTGTGTGTGTGTGTGTGTGTGTGTGTGTGTGTGTGTGTGTGTCTCAGCAGTGAAATCAGCTGATTGATGTCAGAGACGTCTCGACACTCAGCATTGTGGTCGTGTGCAGCTGCTCGCGGTCGTCATGGTAACGCAGCTGCAGGAGTCACGTTAGAGACACGACCATAGTTTCAGAGCAGCTGCCGCACACACACACACACACACACACACACACACACACACACACACACACACTGTCTGAGAGAGGAAATCAATGATCATCAATATCAATCAGCTGTACAGTGTGTGTGAGACAGAGAGAGCCGTTACCATGGCGACCCCGGGACAGGAGTGGATGCGACGGGACGTTTGTCTTTTCTCCGTGGTTCATCTCCCTCCTCCTCCTCTTCCTCTTCCTCCTCCTCTTCCTCCTCTCCTCTGTCTAAAGACACACTGACACACTGCAGCACACACACAGTAACACACACAGAGTAACACACACACACAAACACATAAACACACATACAGTAACAGACACACACACACACACACACACACAGTAACACACACACACACACACACAGTAACAGACATACACACACACACAGTAACACACACACACACATACAAACACAGTAACACACACACACACAGTAACAGACACACACACAGTAACACACAGAGACACACACATACAGAGACACACACACACACATACAGTAACACACACACAGAAACACACACACAGTAATACACACAGTCACACACAGAGTAACACACACACACACACACACAGTAACACACACACACACACACACAGTAACACACACACACAGTAACACACACACACACACACACAGTAACACACACACTGAGTTATCGTGTCACTAACAGGATGAACTGATTGATCTGATTGGTTGAGTCTCACCTGTTTGTTCTCCTCCGTCGTCCTATTGGTCCTCAGCAGCAGCGCTCCTCCGTACGACACTTTGCCTCCACCAATCCCTCGCCTCTCTGACACAAGAAACACCGCCTTTATTCAGTCATGTGACTCAGATCATGTGACTCATGGTGAGTTAAACAGTTCATCGAGCTTTAACTGCTAAACTTTATTAATTTAAATGATAATCAGCCTTCATTCATTAAAGTCTGTAAAGTCAGAATAAATATGTGTTAACCACCCTGCCAAATTTGAATCATTAAAAAAATCACCAAATATATGAAATTAGGCTTCAAAGTTGTGTAAAAATCAGCCTCTTTCTCTGCTACCAAGCGCTGTGGGCGTGGCCTCCGAGTCCGCTGAAGCCCCGCCCCCTACCAAGTGTCACCTGTCAATCAAAGTCACCACCTCTACCAGAAACATGGACGCTACGTCTGAGAGCTTTCTGCTGCTAACTCGGTCCCTCAGTAACTATCACAGCAGACAGCAGCTTTTTGTCCATGTGAAGCCACCGTAGCTCAACTCTGCTCCACATATTTCACACCTGACAACATTATCCTTTACTTTCTAGAAGCTTTTAAACCACGCTGGACTTTAGTGTGTCGTCGTCTGCATCATGTTCCCTCCAGTCAGCTAACTAGCAGGCTAACTTACTACCAGTCAGCTAGCTAGCAGGCTAACTACTACCAGTCAGCTAGCTAACAGGCTAACTTACTACCAGTCAGCTAGCTAGCAGGCTAACTTACTACCAGTCAGCTAGCTATCAGGCTAACTTACTGCCAGTCAGCTAGCTAGCAGGCTAACTTACTACCAGTCAGCTAGCTATCAGGCTAACTTACTACCAGTCAGCTAGCTAACAGGCTAACTTACTACCAGTCAGCTAGCTAACAGGCTAACTTACTACCGAGTCAAAATAGCCGAGGGCAGCAGTAAAAATTCACTCTGAAGCTTAGAGCTCCTTCTAGTGGCTGAAAGTAGCTGCTAATGAACCTGAATACTAGACTACACAGTCACAGAGAGAGAGACAGAGAGACAGACAGACAGATAGAGAGGCAGGCAGACAGGTCTTACGGCGTCTGTAGTCGGTCAGCAGAGTGAATCTCGATGAAAACCGTGAAGAGAAGAAAGAAGGAGGAACGTCCTTCATGAGCTGAAACAAAGAAAACAAATTCAGTCAGTTTAATGGACAGACAGGTAGAGAGAGAGACAGGTGAGAGGGAGACAGACAGACAGACAGGTGAGAGAGAGACAGACAGATAGACAGGTGAGAGACAGACAGGTGAGAGAGAGACAGACAGAGAGAGAGACAGACAGACAGGTGAGAGACAGACAGACAGGTAGAGAGAGAGACAGACAGGAAGAGAGACAGACAGACAGGAAGAGAGACAGACAGGTGAGAGACAGACAGACAGACAGAGAGAGAGACAGACAGGAAGAGAGACAGACAGGTGAGAGACAGAGAGAGACAGACAGGTGAGAGGGAGACAGAGAGAGGGAGACAGGCAGGTGAGAGACAGACAGGTGAGAGAGAGACAGACAGGAAGACAGACTCACCTGGAAAGGTAAGACAGGCCACTTGTCGATACAGAGCTGAGAGGGAGAGACAGGTCCAAACATACACTGCTGTAAGAGAGAGAGAGAGAGACAGGTCTTTATATCAGAAAGGCTCCATTCCACCTGTCTGTCTCTACCTGTCCCTACCTATCTCTCTACCTGTCTATCTCTCTACCTGTCTGTCTTTACCTATCTCTCTACCTGTCTGTCTACCTGTCTGTCTCTCTACCTATCTGTCTCTACCTGTCTGTCTTTACCTGTCTGTCTCTACCTGTGTCTCTCTCTACCTGTCTATCTCACTACCTGTCTCTCTACCTGTCTCTCTCTACATGTCTTTACCTGTCTATCTCTACCTGTCTGTCTACCTGTCTGTCTCTACCTGTCTATCTCTCTACCTGTCTGTCTTTACCTATCTCTCTACCTGTCTGTCTCCCTACCTGTCTGTCTTTACCTATCTCTCTACCTGTCTGTCTCCCTACCTGTCTGTCTTTACCTATCTCTCTACCTGTCTGTCTCCCTACCTGTCTGTCTTTACCTATCTCTCTACCTGTCTGTCTCTCTACCTGTCTGTCTCTCTACCTGTCTGTCTACCTGTCTGTCTCTCTACCTGTCTGACTCTACCTGTATGTCTCTCTACCTGTCTGACTCTACCTGTCTGTCTACCTCTCTTTCTGTCTCTACCTGTCTGTCTCTCTACCTGCCTGTCTGTCTACCTGTTTGTCTCTACCTGTCTGTCTCCCTACCTGTCTGTCTTTACCTATCTCTCTACCTGTCTGTCTCTCTACCTGTCTGTCTACCTGTCTGTCTCTCTACCTGTCTGTCTCTACCTCTCCATCTCTCTACCTGTCTGTCTACCTGTCTGTCTCTCTACCTCTCTGTCTCTCTACCTGTCTCTCTACCTCTCTGTCTCTCTACCTGTCTGTCTCTACCTCTCCATCTCTCTACTTGTCTGTCTGTCTCTACCTGTCTGTCTACCTGTCTGTCTCTCTACCTGTCTGTCTCTACCTGTCTATCTCACTACCTGTCTGTCTCTACCTGTCTGTCTATCTACCTGTCTGTCTCTACCTGCCTGTCTACCTGTATTGGTGAACACAGTCTTCTCTCCAGGCTGATGATTGGTCGAAGCCATGCTCCTCTGCGCCGTGGGTTGATTACGATGAGAGGCCACGCCCCCTTGTCGCGCGGGTTGAGAGGCTCCGCCCACTTCGGATAAGCTCCACCTACAGAATGACATCATCAATTTAGTGATAGGAGATTACTACTAACTAGAGTTATTACTACTACTGACTAGAGTTATTACTACTACTGACTAGAGTTATTACTACTACTGACTAGAGTTATTAATATTCCAGTGGTGCAGTCCTCTCTGGGAGGAGGAACAGGAAACAGGGTTTGTGTGTTTTGGATGAACGACAGATCGTCTTCGTCTCCTCAGTTTTTCTTCTCTGCTGACAAATTTAATCAGTGTCGTGTTGAAATGCAAAACACACCACAAGCAGCGTGTGTGTGTGTGTGTGTGTGTGTGTGTGTGTGTGTGTGTGTGTGTGTGTGGATCTGCAGTGTCTGAGGATTGACTGAGGTAATTTAACCCTTTGCTTTCTTCCTCTGCTTTGAAATAAAAAGGTTGTGTTTGTTGTTTGCAGCTGATGGGACTCAGAGAGGTAGCAGTGTGTTCGTGATGGTGAACATAGAGTTTAACAGTAGAAGGGGAACACATCTGATAAATCACAAGTCTCCACCCAGCCTGCCACTCCTGACAGGATCCTCTATCTGAACCGTTCCACACAGAAGAAAGACAGACCCAACGAGTCTAACAGACTGTTCACCTTTAGGATGATTGATTTGGTTGGTGTGACCTGTGTTGTCTGAATGTTTAACACATTATTTATTATGCATGATTCATAAATGTAATCCAATGTTAATGAAGGAGAAGAGAGAGATTAACCTTTAAATGAAAAGCACGATGTTTGTAGCTCACAGTGACTCTCTGCATTCAGAAAGTCTTGCAAGAGAGAAAACCGCCAAAGTTTCAGTTGATCCAGAAACAGAGAAGAAGAGTTTTGAAAAAGAGTCCACCTGAAAATAAAAAGGTCTAATAATTAACTCAAGTTCTAGAAATCTCCAAATCACCAGATTATTTGTGAATCGGACCGACTCTCCATCAACTCTCCATCGACTCTTCGTGGACTCTCCGTGGACTCTCCATCGACTCTTTATCGACTTTCCATCGACTCTTCATTAACTCTCCATCGACTCTTTATCGACTTTCCATCGACTCTCCACCGACTCTACATCGACTCTCCATCGACTATTCGTGGACTCTTCATCGACTCTTCATGAACTGTTCATGGACTCTCCATCAACTCTTCATGAACTCTTCATGAACTCTTCATGGACTCTCTATCGACTCTCCATCGACTCTTCGTGGACTCTCCATCGACTCTCCATCGACTCTTCGTGGACTCTCCATGGACTCTCCATGGACTCTTCGTGGACTCTCCATCGACTCTCCATCGACTCTCCATCGACTCTTCATGGACTCTTCATGGACTCTCCATCGACTCTCCATCGACTCTTCATGGACTCTCCATCGACTCTTCATCGACTCTCCATCGACTCTTCATGGACTCTCCATCGACTCTTCATCGACTCTCCATCGACTCTTCATGGACTCTCCATCGACTCTCCATCGACTCTTCATGGACTCTCCATCGACTCTTCATCGACTCTCCATCGACTCTTCATGGACTCTCCATCGACTCTCCATCGACTCTTCGTGGACTCTCCATCGACTCTTCATGGACTCTCCATCGACTCTTCATCGACTCTCCATCGACTCTTCATCGACTCTCCATCGACTCTCCATCGACTCTTCGTGGACTCTCCATCAACTCTTCATGGACTCTCCATCGACTCTTCGTGGACTCTCCATCGACTCTTCATGGACTCTCCATCAACTCTTCATGGACTCTCCATCGACTCTTCATGGACTCTCCATCAACTCTTCATCGTCTCTCCATCGACTCTTCATGGACTCTCCATCGACTCTTCGTGGACTCTCCATCGACTCTTCATGGACTCTCCATCAACTCTTCATCGTCTCTCCATCGACTCTTCATGGACTCTCCATCGACTCTTCATGGACTCTCCATCGACTCTTCATGGACTCTCCATCAACTCTTCATCGTCTCTCCATCGACTCTTCATGGACTCTCCATCAACTCTTCATGGACTCTCCATCGACTCTTCATCGACTCTCCATCGACTCTCCATCGACTCTCCATAGACTCTTCATCGACTCTCCATCGACTCTTCGTGGACTCTCCATGGACTCTCCATCGACTCTCCGTAGACTCTTCATTGGAGGTAAAATCACATTATTTTATTTGCTTGCTGTAATTTAACTGCAGTGAATGAACATAAAACAGATTCTATCACCTTTTTGAGGAACGCTGCTGCAGAAGTGAAACATTTTTTGAGCTGTGAAATCCTCGAGGGACTGATTGTGTTTCACTTTTCTAACTGATTGGTCTCCTTCATCTTATTCCACTGAAGTAGGAGTCAGACGTGTTGTGTTTAACATCCTGAAAGCTGAATATCACAAACTGGCCAATAAAGAAAATGTAGCTTCTCTGAAATGTGTTTGGTTGAGATATTTATGTCTTTCTGTAGATGACAAAGGCTCGGAGCAAACTCGTGCTAATGGTCGATAAGATCTGAGACTCGAGGTCGACGCAGTTTAAAATATTAATTTCTAGTACTGGATCCCCAAAAGATTCACTCATGTATTGTGCACATGCCCACGTACACAATTACTCTGGATGAAGAGACATAATTACACAGAAATACGTCCTCCATCCTTAATGAGCACAGCGGATACATATGCTCCGATGTTTGCTTCATCTCTTCGACCTCATTTAAGAAAACATTTGATTCATAAAACAGATTCTGAGACTCCATCTTTCTACGAGCACCAAGTCCTCCTATGCAAAAGGAATTATTATTATTATTATTACTAGTATTAGCATTATTACTATCATTATTGATAATTGTTCAACACGTTTCAGACCTGTGATGTTTTGTCTCTCGTTGTTTGTAAGAACTGAAGCGACAGATGACTGCTGTCGCTTCTTCATCCAATATTTAATATTTAAACCCACACAGTGTTGTAAACGCTGCTGGGAGATTTCACAGCTTCATTTCTACTGTTCAAAAGACAAACTGGCCCACAGCTACCAGGAAATGTTTATTAAAGGGAGAGTCCACACATTTATCACGTCAGATTACTCCGTCTCCGAGAAATTACATTCATATTAAAATTAACAGTTTACACGTGAGTCACATAATAAAACATAACGCCTGAATTATGTTAAAAGTTTACATTTATCATATAAATAAATCACTGTGATGTCTAAAAGATGCAAAAATACCAAGATGCCTGAAAAAATACAGTAAAAGTACTGCAGTATTATAGTGATGTAGTATGCAGTATTATAGTGATGTAGTATGCAGTATTATAGTGATGTAGTATGCAGTATTATAGTGATGTAGTATGCAGTATTATAGTGATGTAGTATGCAGTATTACAGTAAAAGTACTGCAGTATTATAGTGATGTAGTATGCAGTATTACAGTAAAAGTACTGCAGTATTATAGTGATGTAGTATGCAGTATTACAGTAAAAGTACTGCAGTATTATGGTGATGTAGTATGCAGTATTACAGTAAAAGTACTGCAGTATTATAGTGATGTAGTATGCAGTATTACAGTAAAAGTACTGCAGTATTATAGTGATGTAGTATGCAGTATTACAGTAAAAGTACTGCAGTATTATAGTGATGTAGTATGCAGTATTACAGTAAAAGTACTGCAGTATTATAGTGATGTAGTATGTAGTATTACAGTAAAAGTACTGCAGTATTATAGTGATGTAGTATGCAGTATTACAGTAAAAGTACTGCAGTATTATGAGTGATGTAGTATGCAGTATTACAGTAAAAGTACTACAGTATTATAGTGATGTAGTATGCAGTATTACAGTAAAAGTACTGCAGTATTATAGTGATGTAGTATGCAGTATTACAGTAAAAGTACTGCAGTATTATAGTGATGTAGTATGCAGTATTACAGTAAAAGTACTGCAGTATTATGAGTGATGTAGTATGCAGTATTACAGTAAAAGTACTGCAGTATTATAGTGATGTAGTATGCAGTATTACAGTAAAAGTACTGCAGTATTATAGTGATGTAGTATGCAGTATTACAGTAAAAGTACTGCAGTATTATGAGTGATGTAGTATGCAGTATTACAGTAAAAGTATTGCAGTATTGTAGTGATGTAGTATGTAGTATTACAGTAAAAGTACTGCAGTATTATAGTGATGTAGTATGCAGTATTACAGTAAAAGTACTGCAGTATTATAGTGATGTAGTATGCAGTATTACAGTAAAAGTACTGCAGTATTATAGTGATGTAGTATGCAGTATTACAGTAAAAGTACTGCAGTATTATAGTAAAAGTACTGCAGTATTACAGTAACAGTACTGCAGTATTACAGTAACAGTACTGCAGTATTATAGTATATATATGAGTATAGATGACATCATAGCTGCAGCAGTTTTGTGTGAATATGAAAATGATCCCGGCTGAGTTGCATCAGTCAGCTGCTCCTCAGCCTGTCTTCTGCTGCAGATTGTTTAAAGTTATTTATTATTTTATTTATTATAAAATCTAAAAACACAAACACACAGAGCTGGTTAGCTAATTAGTGAACTGATTAATTAACTTTCAACTTATTACATTAATCACAGACTATTATGATAATCAGTTTATTACTGTGACTCATTACTGAAGAAGGAAATATCCAAACTGACTCCTGACAGCTTCATGAGTTCCTTCCTTCCTTCCTTCCTTCCTTCCTTCCTTCCTTCCTTCCTTCCTTCCTTCCTTCCTTCCTTCCTCCCTCCCTCCCTCTCTCCTAGCTTCTTTCCTCCCTCCCTCCTACCTTCCTTCCTTCCTTCCTTCTTTCCTTCCTTACTCCCTCCCCCCTAGCTTCTTTCCTCCCTCCTTCCTACCTTCCTTCCTTATTTACTTCTTTCTTTCCTTCCTTCCTTCCTTCCTTCCTTCCTTCCTTCCTTCCTTCCTTCCTTCCATCTATGCTTCCTCTCTCCTTCTTTCTTTCTTTCTTCTCTCTTTCTTCCCTTCCTCCATCTCCCTTCCTTCCTTCCTCCCCCCTACCTTCCTCTCTTTCTTCTTCTCTCCTTCTTTCCTCCCTCCCACCTTCCTTCCTTCCTTCCTTCTTTCCTCTGTCCTTCTTTCCTTCCTTCCTCCCTCCCTCCTAGCTTCTTTCCTCCCTCCCTCCTACCTTCCTTCCTTACTTACTTCTTTCCTTCCTTCCTTCCATCTGTGCTTCCTCTCTCCTTTTTTCTTTCTTTCCTTCTTCTCTCTTTCTTCCCTTCCTCCATCTCTCTTTCTTCCTTCCTTCTTTCCTCCATCCGTCCTTCTTTCCTCTGCCCTTCTTTCCTTCCTTCCTCCCTCCCTCCCTCCATCCTACCTTCCTTCCTTACTTACTTCTTTCCTCCATCCTTCTTTCCTCCCTTCCTTCCTTCCATCCTCCATCCCCCTTTCTTCCTTCTGTCGTTCCTTCCTTTCTCTCTCCTTCCTTCCTCCCTCCCTCCCTGCCTTCTTTCCTTTACTCCCTTCCTCCCTTCCTTCCTTCCTTGACTCGAACACAACAGGAGGGTTAAATGAAAGGTTCGTACATTCAGGTCAAACATGTTCCTCTAATAATAGACACTGTGCTCCCAGTGCATTATGGGAAATGTAGGACTCAGTGTGTTTGAACTAATAGAGACACACACACACACACACACACACACACACACAGACCACCTGACACCCGGTGACTGACAGGTACGTCGTTACTGTGACAACCAGAGAGGATCAACGCGGAGTCGACTAAACGGCATCATGGGAAAAGAAGAAGAAGGTAGCTTTCATCTTTTTTTCCTCTTTCAGTCGGGATAAAAAAGGAAGGTTCATCTTCATCTGAATGGGAGATTAACTCTGAGTGTGTGTGTGTGTGTGTGTGTGTGTGTGTGTGTGTGTGTGAACATCAATGTGATTTTAGACAAAGCTGCTTCACACACACACACTCACACACACACACACACACTCAGCAGTAGGTAGCTTCCCTCCGTTTGAAGTGTCTCTATCTAATTTTCTGACTTCGTCTCTTCGTCCCTCCTCTTCCTCTAATCCCTTCATTTCTTTATTTCTTCACATTTTCTTCATTAACTTTCAATTTTCACCCCTCCATCATCATCCTCACCCCTCCATCATCATCCTCACCCCATCCATCATCATCCTCACCCCTCCATCATCATCATCCTCACCCCTCCATCATCATCCTCATCACCCCTCCATCATCCTCCTCACCCCTCCATCATCCTCCTCACCCCTCCATCCTCCTCACCCCTCAATCATCATCCTCACCCCTCCATCATCCTCATCACCCCTCCATCATCATCCTCACCCCTCCATCATCATCCTCACCCCTCCATCCTCCTCACCCCTCCATCATCATCCTCACCCATCCATCATCCTCACCCCTCCATCATCATCCTCATCGCCCCTCCATCATCATCCCTCCATCATCATCCTCATCGCCTCTCCATCATCATCCTCACCCCTCCATCATCATCCTCACCCCTCCATCATCATCCTAACCCCTCCATCATCATCCTCCTCACCCCTCCATCATCATCCTCCTCACCCCTCCTTCATCATCCTCACCCCTCCATCATCATCCTCACCCCTCCATCATCATCCTCACCCCTCCATCATCCAACTACAGTCACCGCTGGTACACGACACTGAAAACTGTAACCTGCAGCCAATCATCAAAGTGCTAAATGTATATATATAAGAATAAATATGTGTGTTGAGTTTGACATACCACAGAAAAGTGTGTTGTTAATCACCCTGCCAAATTTGAATGATTAAAAAAAATCACCAAATATATGAAATTAGGCTTCAAAATCAGCCTCTGAAGCCCCGCCCCCTACCAAGTGTCACCTGTCAATCAAAGTCACCACCTCTACCAGAAACATGGACGCTATGTCTGAGAGCTTTCTGCTGCTAACTCAGCTACTAGCTCGGCGGCTAACACGCCTGCTAGCTCGGCGGCTAGCTCAGCGGCTAATTCAGCTAACTGGCTAACTGTACACTGTAGTAGTAGTAGTGTGTGCTGAATGTATTTATACCTCTACAGCAGCAGGGGCGGGTTTATGCTAATCCTAGCTCCACAATTCAAATCTAAATGGTTGAAATACATTTATGACCAATTTAATGTGTTTAAAAGAAAATGCCTGTTGGAGGACTTCACCTGTAGAGTCCAACAGAACAACATCAACCACAAAAAGCAGAGAGTTGATTCTGAGGAAAATGTCTGAATTCACTTTACACAGTCTTTAAATACGAGGTTTTCGTGTGCGTGTGTTCGGGTTCGACGGGCGGAGGATCCAAAACGATGGAGACTAACAGGTTAAACGAGGAGGGTACAGGTGATCCAGATCCATCAGCAGGTCTTGAACAGGAAGCTGTAACAGGATGTGAAGACACAGGAGCTACTGAGGGTCAACAGGTGAGCAGGTTGGCACGAAATTGTGAATAATTGGGGGCGAATTTCAACGCTCCTGACTATTAATATAAAGCACGACGAGATTTAGAAGGATAAAAAAAGGCCTGTGGTTCAGCAGGTCTCCGTGTGGATGTGCAATATAAGATCTATTCCCTGTTTTCTGTCTAAGGGAAGGACGGAGGTCTGGCTGTCAGCGCCGCCACAGACTCAGGAATCAGGGTCGGACCACCGAGAGGAGACTGCTGGAGGTCTTCAGGCGTCATCAGGAAGCAGACGACCCAACTCTGAGGCAGAAGGTGGACCAGAGGCAAGCAGACTCCTGGTTAGC
>NC_070597.1:853493-878493 GCF_027409825.1 Scomber japonicus | reverse complement strand
ATGGGTAACTTCTGACTTTACAGCAGGCTGCAGTGAATCTGAATGCAACAGTAAAAAGGATATAATAAAGATATAATAAAGATATAATAAGGATATAATAAAGATATAATAAGGATATAATAAAGATATAATAAGGATATAATAAAGATATAATAATGATATAATAAGGATATTATAAGGATATAATAAAGATATAATAAGGATATAATAAAGATATAATAAGGATATAATAAGGATACAACACCAAACAGTCATTTAATCATTAAATACTGTAGTTTGATGGTTTTGTGGTTAACATGAAAACATGATATACTTTAAATATACAGTGAATTTACAGTAAATACAGTGTTATATTGTAATGTAATGTATTGTAATGCAGTAACATTGTGTCTGGTTTGCTGTAGAAACACATTCATACATTACTGTGATGTTCATGTAAATCACTGTAAAGTAATTACAGTACACCGCTGTGCATTTACTGCAATAATCAGCCAGTAATTTATCGTGAAATGACAATAATAACTTTTACAGTGTAACGTCAGGTATCACTCAGGCGCACACGGCTGTAAAAAAAGGAAATCGATAACAGAGACTGAAGAGCAGCAGAGTGAGGAGGATTAATTATCCACACTGTAAAGTCTTTAACTGAGCGAGCTGCAGAGGCTCGCTGTGACGCTTTATCCTCCGGCTGGGAATTTAAACACACTCTGTATAGACACACTGTATATAGATAGACTACCCCTCCCTGAGCTGCTACCTTATCGTGGTGGAGGGGTTTGCATGTCCCGATGACCCCAGGAGCTCAGTTGTCAGGGGCTTTATGAACCTGGTAGGGTCTCCCATGACAAACAGGTCCGGGGAGGAGGGACCAGACAAAGGGTAGCTCACAAAGACTCCTTATGATGAGCAACACAGATCGTTTTCTGGTGCATGAGGTTGAGAAGTTCCGGTTAGATATAGTCGGCCTCACCTCGACGCACAGCAAGGGCTCTGGAACCAGTCTCATCGAGAGGGGTTGGACACCGGCGGTGAGAAGGAGTCCTATAGGGCCTTATTGGCCTGTGGGACTCTGGAGGCAAGCAGAGTGCAACTGCTGCGGTCACTGAGGCAAAAACCCGGACGTGGGAGGAGTTCGGCGAGGCCATGGAAAAAGACTTCCGGACGGCTTCGAAGAGATTCTGGACCACCATCCGGCGTCTCAGGAGGGGGAAGCAGTGCGCCGTAAACACTGTGTACGGTGGGGACGGTGCGCTGCTGACCTCGACTCGGGACGTTGTGGATCGGTGGAAGGAATACTTTGAAGACCTCCTCAATCCCACCGACACGCCTTCGGGTAAGGAAGCAGGGCCGGGGGACTCGGGTGTGGGCTCTCCTATCTCTGGGGTGGAGGTTGCCGAGGTGGTTAAAAAGCTCCTCGGTGGCAGGGCCCCGGGGGTGGATGAGATCCGCCCCGAGTTCCTCAAGGCCCTGGATGTTGTTGGGCTGTCATGGTTGACACGACTCTGCAGCATCGCGTGGACATCGGGGGCAGTGCCTCTGGATTGGCAGACTGGGGTGGTGGTCCCTCTTTTTAAGAAGGGGGACCAGAGGATGTGTTCCAACTACAGGGGATCACACTCCTCAGCCTCCCTGGTAAGGTCTATTCGGGGGTGCTGGAGAGGAGGGTCCGTCGGATAGTCGAACCTCAGATTCAGGAGGAGCAGTGTAGTTTTCGTGGGAGCCGTGGAACTGTGGACCAGCTCTACTCCAACCAGTCCACGTGTGTTTTGTGGACTTGGAGAAGGCATTTGACTCTTGGGGAATCCTGTGGGGGGTTCTCCGGGAGTACGGGGTATTGGACCCCCTGATATGGGCCATCCGGTCCCTGTATGAGCTTGGTCCGCATTGCCGGTATTAGTCGGGGCTTCTCTGCTTACGCTGCTGCCCCCGCGACCCGACCCCGGGTAAACCGGAAGAAGACGGTACGATAGATGGACTCTGTATAAAATTACTCTGTGAATGTTGGAGAACCTCGTCGGTGCAACGCTTCTTCTTTCCCATCAGTTTCAACGGTGAAAGACTGGAGGAGCAGGATGCTGATATGAAACAGCTGCTTCAGAGCATCTTCATCCATCTGTGTACACACGACGTTCAACATCTGATGAAACAAATGAGCCTCGGTGTTTCAGACGACTCCGTTTGACTGCTGAGAGTCAAACATCTGTAACTCAGAGAGGAGCTGAGCCCAAAAACAGTCTGAGAGGCTAACCTGATCACTGATCAATAACACAGATAATACACTGACACTGTGTGTGTGTGTGTGTGTGTGTGTGTGTGTGTGTGTGTGTGTGTGTGCGCTCTTATCAGCTCCATTCAGAAGTCATTACTTCTTCAAACACTGATGAAACACACACACACACACATCTGGAACAGAAGAGCAGGGGGTTGTGGGAAGGAGATTAAACAATACCTCTGAGATATGACCCTACACACACACACACACACACACACACACACACACAGTTTCAGGACAATCAAACAGCAGAAACACACAGAGCTGTAACAAGCTATTTTACATTTTCTAAAAGCTGATGAATCATTTATTATTCACATAGCACCAGAGCGCACACACACACGCACACACACGCACACGCACACAGACAGTTACTAAAGAGCGCGGCAGGGTAAACTGTAGAACAGGATGTTATTTTTGGATTCTGTTCTAATCGGAGTCAACTGTTTTTTATTGATGAGCTCCTGCAGGCTAAATAAAAATATCACAGTGACTTCAGATATCTGACAAAGAAGCATCCAGAATCAATTCATTAATCCCTCATCAATACATGAGCCAATACGTGTACGGGTCTGGACACTTGTTGTTTTAGGATATTGTCAGACTCTTCTTCTGTGGACGTTCAGCTCCCTGCTGTTGTTTTTCATCACGTCGCTGTTAGTCAGTTTGCTTTCAATAATGACACGCTGAGCTGCAGATTTGTCTCGCTGCTGCAGGAAACCAAAGCACATGCTGCTGCTGCTGCTGCAGATCCACAAGAGCATGAAATCATGTGGAGCTGGCTTTTAATTGGCAAAGATTAAAAATAAACAACAGCACTGAAGAGCAGCCAAACAATAGAGGGACAAGGCCTGAGGTGGAGATGAAGTACAGTCTGTCAGCCACATGACAAGCTTCTGGAACAACGCTGAGACCACGTGACCCATATCAGCTGCACAAAATACAAACAGCATTATTCAACTGTAAAAAACTACAAATATCATCATTCAACTGTAAAAACTACAAATATCATCATTGACAGTATGCAGACAGTATGCAGACAGTATGTAGATAGTATGTAGATAGTATGCAGACAGTATGCAGATAGTATGTAGATAGTATGTAGATAGTATGCAGACAGTATGTAGATAGTATGTAGATAGTATGCATACAGTGTGCAGACAGTATGCATATAGTGTGCAGACAGTATGCAGACAGTATGTAGATAGTATGCAGACAGTATGCAGATAGTATGTAGATAGTATGTAGATAGTATGCAGACAGTATGCAGACAGTATGCAGACAGTATGTAGATAGTATGCAGACAGTATGCATACAGTGTGCAGACAGTATGCATATAGTGTGCAGACAGTATGCAGACAGTATGTAGATAGTATGTAGATAGTATGCAGACAGTATGCAGACAGTATGTAGACAGTATGCATATAGTGTGCAGATAGTATGCAGACAGTATGTAGATAGTATGTAGATAGTATGCAGACAGTGTGCAGATAGTATGCAGACAGTATGCAGACAGTATGTAGATAGTATGCAGACAGTATGTAGACAGTATGCATATAGTATGCAGACAGTATGCAGACAGTATGTAGACAGTATGTAGACAGTATGTAGACAGTATGCAGACAGTATGTAGACAGTATGTAGACAGTATGCAGACAGTATGCAGACAGTATGCATATAGTGTGCAAACAGTATGCAGACAGTATGCAGACAGTATGCAGATAGTATGCATATAGTGTGCAGACAGTATGTAGACAGTATGCAGACAGTATGCAGACAGTATGCAGACAGTATGCATATAGTGTGCAGACAGTATGTAGACAGTATGCAGACAGTATGCAGATAGTATGCAGATAGTATGCAGACAGTATGCATATAGTGTGCAGACAGTATGTAGACAGTATGCAGACAGTATGCAGACAGTATGCATATAGTGTGCAGACAGTATGCAGACAGTATGCAGACAGTATGCATATAGTGTGCAGACAGTATGCAGACAGTATGCAGACAGTATGCAGACAGTATGCATATAGTGTGCAGACAGTATGCAGACAGTATGCAGACAGTATGCAGACAGTATGTAGATAGTATGTAGATAGTATGCAGACAGTATGCATATAGTGTGCAGACAGTATGCAGACAGTATGCAGATAGTATGCATATAGTATGCAGACAGTATGTAGATAGTATGTAGATAGTATGTAGACAGTATGCAGATAGTATGCAGACAGTATGCAGATAGTATGTAGATAGTATGCAGACAGTTGCTCTGAAGAGCCAAAGTCATCACTATGATACTTGAGTGTAATGAAAGAGACGTAACCAGGTGAAGAGCTCACACTGACCGTCGTGCTGCTGGACTCAAGGTTACAGCCTCGTTATATTGCTGAAGGACACAAACTGCTTCACGTGCTTTGACCCTCATGACATCATGCTGAGCAGTGTGTTCAACATTTTATCAGTGGAACATTTGAGATAAAGAAAGCACATCCAGCACATCCAGTACATCCAGTACATCCAGCACCTCCAGCACCTCCAACACCTCCAGTACATACAGCACCTCCAACACCTCCAGTACATCCAGCACCTCCAGTACATCCAGCACATCCAGCTCATCCAGCACCTCCAACACCTCCAGCACATCCAGTACATCCAGCACCTCCAGTACATCCAGCACATCCAGTACATCCAGCACATCCAACACATCCAGTACATCCAGCACATCCAGTACATCCAGCACCTCCAACACCTCCAGCACCTCCAGCACCTCCAACACCTCCAGCACATCCAGCACATCCAACACCTCCAGCACATCCAGCACCTCCAGCACATCCAGTACATCCAACACCTCCAGCACCTCCAACACCTCCAGCACATCCAGTACATCCAGTACCATCCAGCACATCCAGCACCTCCAACACCTCCAGCACATCCAGCACATCCAACACCTCCAGCACATCCAGTACATCCAGTACATCCAGCACATCCAGCACATCCAGCACATCCAGCACCTCCAGTACATCCAGTACATCCAGCACATCCAGCACATCCAGCACATCCAGCACATCCAGCTCATCCAGTACATCCAGCACCTCCAGCACATCCAGTACATCCAGCTCATCCAGCTCATCCAGCACATCCAGCACATCCAGCTCATCCAGTACATCCAGCACCTCCAGCACATCCAGTACATCCAGCTCATCCAGCTCATCCAGCACATCCAGCACATCCAGCTCATCCAGTACATCCAGTACATCCAGCACATCCAGCACCTCCAACACATCCAGCACATCCAGCACATCCAGTACATCCAACACATCCAGCACATCCAACACCTCCAGCACATCCAGTACATCCAGCACATCCAGTACATCCAGCTCATCCAGCACCTCCAACACCTCCAGTACATCCAGCACATCCAACACATCCAGCACATCCAGCACATCCAGCACATCCAGCACATCCAGTACATCCAGTACATCCAGTACATACACACATGAGAAACACAGTATCTGCAGTAGTGTTCAGCGTTCTGTTTCAGAAGCTGAGAAACAGGAAGTTGCACCTGGGCTGAAGACTGAGGAAACTAGACTGAACCAACAACCACTGAGAAATGCACGAGCCTTCAGAAAACCAACGTTGCCATGCCAACAGAGGCGGAGCTAGAGGCCTGCAGGTACGCGTCTCCCTCTGCCTGCTAGCAGAGGCTAACACAGTGCTAATGTATGCTAGTGGAGATTAACTTGGGTCAAAGCTTTGAGCTGAGATGAAGGCTGGGTCTAGTTGAGCCTGACCGAGACGCTTTATTCCATCTGTCTCTGGTGATGCAGAGTTCAGAGGACGACAAAACTAAAAGTACACGGCTGAATATTTATAAGACAGTAACAAGATGAGCAATTAAACATAAACCTAGATTTAAAAGCAGCATCAGGTTTGTTAAAATGTACATTTAGTATTTTTGTTGGTTTTCTAGATAAATTCAGACTGAACTCCGCAGCAAGACATCATGGAGGTTACGACCAGTTCAATATAATCAATATATTAAAAAAAGATCAATAAGAGAGTCAAGGAAGGAAGGGAGGAAGAAGGAAGGAAAGGAGGGAGGAAGGGAGGGAGAAAAGGGAAAGGAGGAAAGGAGGAGCGAGCGAGGGAGGGAGAAAGGGAAAGAGGAAGGGAGGAAGGAAAGAAAGAAGGACAGAGGAAAGAAGGTAGGGGGGAGTAAAGGAAGGAAGGAAGGACAGAAGCAAGGAAGGAAGGAAGGAAGGAAGGAGAGAGGAAGGAAGGAAAGAAGGAAGGAAGGAAGGAAGGGAGGACAACACGAAGGTTATAGATAAATTCAGACTGAACTCCGCAGCAAGACATCATGGAGGTTACGCCCAGTTCAATATAATCAATATATTAAAAAAAGATCAGTAAGAGAGATTTGAAATGACATTTGACCCATTTTATACCAAAAGACTGAATGCTCCTGAACATGTCAAATGGTGTAACCACAAAATGTCAAATGGTGTAACCACAAAATGTCAAATGGTGTAACCACAAAAGAATGATAGATATTAAATATTTGATCAGCTACAGTGTATTTAACCTTTGTGTCGTCCTCCCGGGTCAAATTGACCCCATCTCTCTTTCCTTCCTTCCTTCCCTCTTTCTTTGCTCCCTCCTCCTTCCTTCCTTCCTCTTTTCCTCCCTCCCTCCCTCCTCCTTCCTTCCTTCCTTCCTCTTTTCCTCCCTCTCTCCTTCCACCTTTCCTTCCTCCCATCTTTCCTTCCTTCATTCCTTCCCTCCTTCCTTCTTTCTTTCCTCACTCCTTCCATCTTTCCTTCCTTCCTTCCTTCCTTCCTCCTGTCCTTTCCTGACCTGAGGACAACAGTGTGTTTAAGTGGACTTATACTAATAATGACTTCATTTAAAACATGTAAATGTTTCCTGGTCTCCATGGTAACCAGATGAAATGTAATATTTAGAACAATAGTATTCCATTAGCTTTATTTAATATAAAAGTTATAATGTAAGATCATGCCACACTAGTTGATATGGTGTTAGGTAGGAAGGAAGGAAGGAAGGAAGGAAGGAAGGAAGGAAGGAAGGAAGGAAGGATGTAAGATCATGCCAAACTAGTTGATATGGTGTAAGGAAGGAAGGAAGGAAGGAAGGATGCAAGATCATGCCAAACCAGTTGATATGGTGTTAGGTAGGAAGGTAGGAAGGAAGGAAGGAAGGAAGGATGTAAGATCATGCCAAACTAGTTGATATGGTGTTAGGAAGGAAGGAAGGAAGGAAGGAAGGAAGGAAGGAAGGATGTAAGATCATGCCAAACCAGTTGATATGGTGTTAGGAAGGAAGGAAGGAAGGAAGGAAGGATGTAAGATCATGCCAAACCAGTTGATATGGTGTTAGGAAGGAAGGAAGGAAGGAAGGAAGGATGTAAGATCATGCCAAACCAGTTGATATGGTGTTAGGTAGGAAGGAAGGAAGGAAGGAAGGAAGGAAGGAAGGAAGGAAGGAAGGAAGGTAGGAAGGTAGGAAGGAAGGAAGGAAGGAAGGAAGGAAGGTGTTTTATTGACTATTTACTGTTTTTAAGCTAGTTGAATTATTTGGTACAAAGTTTTTATGGTTACACCACTTAGACATTTTTACCATAATCCTCTAATATATTCTCTCTAAATGGATTAAAAGCAGAAATTTGATGCTGGGTCCACAAAAAAAGAATGTGTGAAGTTATTCATACGTTTATTTTCACATTTTAACTTTTAAATCTAAACTAGACCTCATGGACGATGCAAACAGCGACATCTGAACCTGCACAGCAGACAGCAGCTCTCTCTCTCTGAGTCGCTTCAGATTGTGAACCTGATGATGATATGATGATGATGACGAGGAGGAGGAGGAGGAGGAGGAGGAGGAGGAAGTTAAAGGGAGTGATGAAGAGGAGGAGGATGAAGTTAAAGAGGAGGAGGAAGTTAAAGAGAGAGATGAAGAGGAGGAGGAGGAGGAGGAGGAGGAGGAGGAGGAGGAAGTTAAAGGGAGTGATGAAGAGGAGGAGGATGAAGTTAAAGAGGAGGAGGAAGTTAAAGAGAGAGATGAAGAGGAGGAGGAGGAGGAGGTTAGAGTTAGGGCAGAGGAGGAAGAGGAGGAGGAGGAGGAGGACGTTAAAGGGATGAAGAGGAGGAGGAGGAGGAGGAGGAGGAGGAGGAGGAGGAGGAGGAAGAAGTTAAAGGGAGTGATGAAGAGGAGGAGGATGAAGTTAAAGAGGAGGAGGAAGTTAAAGAGAGAGATGAAGAGGAGGAGGAGGAGGAGGAGGACGTTAAAGGGAGAGATGAAGAGGAGGAGGAGGAGGAGGAGGAGGAGGAAGTTAAAGGGATCTCTCCATTTAGGAGGAGGAGGAAGAGGAGGAGGAGGAGGAAGAGGAGGAGGAAGTTAAAGGGAGAGATGAAGAGGAGGAGGAGGAGGAAGAAGAGGAGGAGGAGGAGGAGGAAGAGGAGGAGGAAGTTAAAGGGAGAGATGAAGAGGAGGAGGAGGAGGAGGAGGAAGAGGAGGAGGAGGAGGAAGAAGAGGAGGAGGAGGACTGTACTGAGAGATGTGTGCAGTGTTTCAGAGCCTCATCAGCATGGAGCATCGTCCCCTTCAGTCGTGGTCCAAACACACTGCGGCACACGACCAGCGAACCTGCCAGCAGCTGCTTTGTCTTCTGACCAGACGACCGTGCGTATCCAAGCAACCGTCCGGCTTCAACAAAATATAGAAATACTGGAAAATGGTGTATAATTCAAAATAATCAAAAAGGCCGACGTGCTGCTGCTGCTGCTGAGAGACGAAGCCTGTTCCTGCTTCTGAGGTTTTAGAGTAACTGGACCCAGCATCAGATGTCTGCTTTTAATCTATTTAGAGAGAATATATTAGAGGATGTCTAAGTGGTGTAACCATAAAAACTTTGTACTTTGTGCAAATGTCATTTCAAATCTCTCTTATTGATCTTTTTTTAATATATTGATTATATTGAACTGGGCGTAACCTCCATGATGTCTTGCTGCGGAGTTCAGTCTGAATTTATCTAGAAAACCAACAAAAATACTAAATGTACATTTTAACAAACCTGATGCTGCTTTTAAAACTAGTTTTAAAATGTTTAATCCCAGGCCAGCCGAGAGACATAGTCTCTCCAGCGTGTCCTGGGTCTCCTACCGGTGGGACGGGCCCTGAACACCTCACCAGGGAGGCGTCCGGGAGGCATCCTGATTAGATGCCCGAGCCTCCTCATCTGGCTCCTCTCAACGCGGAGGAGCAGCGGGTCTACTCCGAGCTCCCTCCGGATAACTGAGCTTCTCACCCTATCTCTAAGGGAGAGCCCAGCCAGCCTACGGAGGAAGCTCATTTCAGCCGCTTGTACCGCCATCTTGTTCTTTGGGTCACGACCCAAAGCTCATGACCAGAGGTGAGGGTAAGAACCAAGATGGACTGGTATTTCTTAAAACATTTTTGAATTGCTCATCTTAAACTCTTATTTTTCACTTTGCTGTAACTTAAACATGATGTCATGGGGCCGACGCTGTTTCACCTCGTCAGTGATGTCAGTGATCATATAGTTTATTTCATGTCTCGCTGCAGCGTCTCCGTCTGATTGTCATCAAAGATTCGGGCTCAGGTGTCATCAGGTGGTTTAATGAAGGTGAGCAGAGCGTCTGAGCTTCCTGACGCAGCGCTGCTTTCATCGTGCTGCTTCACACGCTGCTTCACACGCTGCAGGGTTTAATGAAGCTCGTCTTACAGTAGGAACAGCTGTGAGCAGCAGATACTGTAACAATCACTTCCTGCTTTCACCACATTCAACGTTATGACTTCCTGCTTTCACCACATTCAACGTTATGACTTCCTGCTTTCACCACATTCAACGCTATGACTTCCTGCTTTCACCACATTCAACGCTATGACTTCCTGCTTTCACCACATTCAACGTTATGACTTCCTGCTTTCACCACATTCAACGCTATGACTTCCTGCTTTCACCACATTCAACGCTATGACTTCCTGCTTTCACCACATTCAACGTTATGACTTCCTGCTTTCACCACATTCAACGCTATGACTTCCTGCTTTCACCACATTCAACGCTATGACTTCCTGCTTTCACCACATTCAACGTTATGACTTCCTGCTTTCACCACATTCAACGCTATGACTTCCTGCTTTCACCACATTCAACGCTATGACTTCCTGCTTTCACCACATTCAACGTTATGACTTCCTGCTTTCACCACATTCAACGTCATGACTTCCTGCTTTCACCACATTCAACGCTATGACTTCCTGCTTTCACCACATTCAACGTTATGACTTCCTGCTTTCACCACATTCAACTTCCTGCTTTCACCACATTCAACGCTATGACTTCCTGCTTTCACCACATTCAACTTCCTGCTTTCACCACATTCAACGTTATGACTTCCTGCTTTCACCGCATTCAACGTTATGACTTCCTGCTTTCACCACATTCAACGCTATGACTTCCTGCTTTCACCGCATTCAACGTTATGACTTCCTGCTTTCACCACATTCAACGTTATGACTTCCTGCTTTCACCACATTCAACGTTATGACTTCCTGCTTTCACCACATTCAACGCTATGACTTCCTGCTTTCACCACATTCAACTTCCTGCTTTCACCACATTCAACGTTATGACTTCCTGCTTTCACCACATTCAACTTCCTGCTTTCACCGCATTCAACGTTATGACTTCCTGCTTTCACCACATTCAACGTTATGACTTCCTGCTTTCACCACATTCAACGCTATGACTTCCTGCTTTCACCACATTCAACTTCCTGCTTTCACCACATTCAACGTTATGACTTCCTGCTTTCACCACATTCAACTTCCTGCTTTCACCGCATTCAACGTTATGACTTCCTGCTTTCACCACATTCAACGTTATGACTTCCTGCTTTCACCACATTCAACGCTATGACTTCCTGCTTTCACCACATTCAACTTCCTGCTTTCACCACATTCAACGTTATGACTTCCTGCTTTCACCGCATTCAACGTCATGACTTCCTGCTTTCACCACATTCAACGTTATGACTTCCTGCTTTCACCACATTCAACGCTATGACTTCCTGCTTTCACCACATTCAACGCTATGACTTCCTGCTTTCACCACATTCAACGTTATGACTTCCTGCTTTCACCACATTCAACGTTATGACTTCCTGCTTTCACCACGTTCAACTTCCTGCTTTCACCACATTCAACGTTATGACTTCCTGCTTTCACCACATTCAACGTTATGACTTCCTGCTTTCACCACATTCAACGTTATGACTTCCTGCTTTCACCACATTCAACGTTATGACTTCCTGCTTTCACCACATTCAACGTCATGACTTCCTGCTTTCACCACATTCAACGTTATGACTTCCTGCTTTCACCACATTCAACGTTATGACTTCCTGCTTTCACCACATTCAACTTCCTGCTTTCACCACATTCAACGTAATGACTTCCTGCTTTCACCACATTCAACGTCATGACTTCCTGCTTTCACCACATTCAACGTTATGACTTCCTGCTTTCACCACATTCAACTTCCTGCTTTCACCACATTCAACGCTATGACTTTCTACTTTCACCACATTCAACTTCCTGCTTTCACCACATTCAACGTTATGACTTCCTGCTTTCACCACATTCAACGCTATGACTTCCTGCTTTCACCACATTCAACGTTATGACTTCCTGCTTTCACCACATTCAACGTTATGACTTCCTGCTTTCACCACATTCAACGCTATGACTTCCTGCTTTCACCACATTCAACGTTATGACTTCCTGCTTTCACCACATTCAACGTTATGACTTCCTGCTTTCACCACATTCAACGTCATGACTTCCTGCTGTTGATGTTTCAGCGTCTGGGAGCCAAAGCTTCACCTGAGCGCCGAGCTGCTGCTGAACTTCACGCCTGACTGAACCTGAAGCAGAGCAGACTCACCTGCTGGAGGAGCAGCGTGGAGCGGCTGGAGGAGAGGAGACACTGAGAGGAGGTGCAGCGAGGAGGAGGAGGAGGAGGAGGAGGGGGAGGTGGAGGTGGAGGTGGAGGAGTCTTCAGGCTCGGCCTCTCTAGTCTTCGTAGCGTGTTTTCTCACTCGACCTACACACACACACACATACACACACACACACACACACACAGAGACACAGAAAAGTTTTGCATTATTTGTTCAGTTGGACATTTTCACATTGAGTCTTTCAGGATGAATCAGGAAAGTTTGGGACCCAGAGGTAACGAGCTGAGCGCTAACATTGCTAACGTTGCTAACGTTGCTAACGTTGCTACGGAGACGGTTATTGAAAGGTCAGAGAACTTTTAAATGTACTATTTAATTTGAGTTTTAATGCAGATCTGTGTATATGAGTGTGTGTGTGTGTGTGTGTGTGTGTGTGTAGGCGTGTGTATGTGTGTGTGTGTGTCTCTGTCTGTGTGTGTGTGTGTGTGTGTGTGTATGTGTGTGTGTGTGTGTGTGGCAGATCAGTCCGCCTCCACACGTTTGTGCTCCTTTCAGGAAACACTGACCTAAATCTGTTGACAGCGTCGTCACGGCGACAATAAAACATCTGTGTGAAGAGTCGCAGCGCTGTGACACTCATCACTCTTCACACACACACACACACACGCACACACACACACACAGACACACACACCTGAGCGGATCGTGATCGATGGGAAACGTAACTTGTTGCATTCGTGATTAAAACGTTCAGGCTTTAACACGAAGCTCGATTGAGATGAGAATAGATATAAAAGCGTGTTAGAGACAGAAGCATTCAGAGTAACACACACACACACACACACACACACACACACACACACACACACACACACACACACACACACACTAACCCCGTGAATGTGAGCGAGGCTGTCAGCTGTGATCGATTTGTCACGTCTGCAAACATCGAAACAGGAAGCTCGACTTCAAAGAGTGATTGAGTTTTTATTTAAAATGTGTTTCAGAGACAAGAGATAAAGCTCAGAGGTAAATGTTTCTAGTTAAACCTGAGCGGAGACAAACACTCTGATCTTATATAAATAGACTAAGGTAACCCAGCATCAACCCTCCAACTCCTCCCGAGGCCTGTAGAGTCCAGTAGACCAACATCAAGCATCACAATCAGAAGCCCAAACCTCCTCAGTGAGCTCCGATCCCTCCTTTCCTTCCTTCCTCCTTCCCTCCTTCCTCCTTCCTTCCTTCCTTCCTTCGTCCCTCCTACCTTCCTTCCTCCCTCCTTCCTTTCCCTCCTTCCTTCCTCCTACCTTCCTTTCTCCCTCCCTCCTTTCCTTCCTTCCTTCCTCCCTCCTACCTTCCTTCCTCCCTCCTTCCTTCCTTCCTTCCTTCGTCCCTCCTACCTTCCTTCCTCCCTCCTCCCTCCCTCCCTTCCTTCCTCCCTCGTCCCTCCTTCCTTCCTCCCTCCTTTCCTCCCTTCCTTCCTTCCTCCTCCCTCCTTCCTTCCTTCCTCCCTCCCTCCTAACTTCCTACCTTCCTTTCTCCCTAAAGATACTCGTGTGTGAGGGCATCAGTGTAAAATACTAAACTAAACAAGCTGTGAAGATACATCATTGTTCATCAAAGGTGGAGATTAATCGCTCATTAATCGTAATCGAGGTTAAAAGTTCAATTAATTATGATTTTAATTTTTGCCGTATTATCTCCCAGCTCTATCTTCAAGGTTCCCAAACACCCGAAATTAATCTTCATTGAAGTTTAAGGAATCTGGAGCCAGTCATCAGGATAAGGCTCTAGGATAGACAGGACTGTATATATATTACAGTATATCTCCCTCCCTCCCTCCCTCCCTCCCTTCCTTCCTTGTTCCTCTCTCCCTCCCTCCTTTCCTTCCTTCCTTCCACCCCCCCCTTCCTTCCTTCCTCCTTCCTTCCTTCCTTCCCTTCCTCCCTTCTTTCTTTCCTCCCCCCTACCTTCTTTCCTCTGTCCTTTCCTTCCTTCCTTCCTCCCTCCCTCCTTCCTTCTTTCCTTCCTTTCTCTCCCTCCCTGCCTCCTTTCCTTCCTTTCTCTCTCTCTCCCTCCCTCCTACCTTCCTCCCTCCCTCCCTGCCTCCTTTCCTTCCTTCCTTGTTCCTCCCTTCCTTCCTTGACTCGAGGACAACATGGACTGTATATATATTACAGTTTAAACTCATTTCTAGACTCTGAGCTGTAGTCATGGACAGACCCCCTACTTTCTTTCCTCTGTCCTTTCCTTCTTTCCTCCCTCCTTCCCTCCTAACTTCCTTCCTTCCTTCCTTCCTTCCTACCGTCTTTCCTTCCTTCCTCCCTTCCTCTTTTCCTTTCTCTCTCCCTCCCTCCTACCTTTCCTTCCTTCCTCCCTTCCTCCTTCCTTTCTCTCTCCCTCCCTCCTTTCCTTCCTTCCTTCCTTCCTCCCTCCTCCCCCCCCTCCTTCCTTCCTTCCTTCCCTTCCTCCCTTCCTTCTTTCCTCCCTCCCTCCTTCCTTCTTTCCTTCCTTTCTCTCCCTCCCTGCCTCCTTTCCTTCCTTTCTCTCTCTCTCCCTCCCTCCTACCTTCCTTCCTCCCTCCCTCCCTCCTGCCTTCCTTCCTTGACTCGAGGACAACATGGACTGTATATATATATTACAGTCTAAACTCATTTCTAGACTCTGAGCTGTAGTCATGGACAGACCCAGACTGGACAGGAAGTGGTCTGACCGAACTCAGTGAACCCGGCGGCTCAGAATGAAACATCACATAAATGTTGTTTCTCTGAAGATCATTTATCAAACATTCACACTTCCTTTCTCTTCTTCCTCACATTCTCTTCTTCCTCACATTCTCTTCTTCCTCACGCTGACTTAGATTAAAACACAGAAGCCTTTCACTGCTTACGTCAGAGGAGTCAAACATGCGGCCCACGGCCCAGATACGGCCCGCCGAGGGGAGCAATCCGGCCCAGTGCTCTTTTCCTTCCTTCCTTCTGTCTTCCTTCCTTTCTCCTTTCCTTCCTTCTGTCCTTCCTTCCTTTCTCCCTTCCTTCCTTCTGTCCTTCCTTCCTTTCTATCTGTCCTTTCTTCCTTTCTGTCCTTCCTTCCATCTGTCCTTCCTTCCTTCTGTCCTTCCTTCCTTTCTTCCTTCCGTCCTTCCTTCCTTCTTCTCTTCCTTCCTTCCTTCTGTCTGTCAGTCCTTCATTATCTCTCTTTCCTACCTTTCTTCCTTCCTTTCTCCCTTCCTTCCTTTCTTCCTTCTGTCCTTCCTTCTTTTCTTCCTTCTGTCCTTCCTTCCTTTCTCCCTTTCTCCCTTCCTTCCTTCTGTCTGTCCGTCCTTCATTATCTCTCTTTCCTACCTGTCTTCCTTCCTTCCTCCCTTTCTTCCTTCCTTCCTTTCTTATTTCCTTCCTTCCTTCTTTCCTTCCTTCCTTTCTTCTTTCCTTCCTTTCTTCTTTCCTTCCTTTCTTCCTTCTGTCCTTCCTTTCTTCTTTCTATCTGTCCTTCCTTCCTTCCCTCCTTCTGTCCTTTCTTCCTTCTGTCCTTCCTTCCTTTCTTCCTTCCTCACTTCCTTCCTTCTGTCTGTCTGTCCTTCATTATCTCTCTTTCCTACCTTTCTTCCTTCCTTCCTTTTGCCTGTCTTTCCTTCCTTCCTTTCTTATTTCCTTATTTCCTTCCTTCCTTTCTTCTTTCCTTCCTTTCTTCCTTCTGTCCTTCCTTCCTTTCTTCCTTCTGTCCTTCCTTCCATCTGTTCTTCCTTCTTCTCATACTTCCTTCCTTCTGTCTGTCAGTCCTTCATCATCTCTCTTTCCTACCTTTCTTCCTTCCTTCCTTTCTCCCTTCCTTCCTTTCTTCCTTCTGTCCTTCCTTCCTTTCTTCCTTCGGTCCTTCCTTCCTTTCTCCCTTTCTTCCTTCTGTCTGTCCTTCATTATCTCTCTTTCCTACCTTTCTTCCTTCCTTCCTTTCTTATCTCCTTCCTTCCTTCCTTCTTTCCTTCCATCTCTTTAATGATCCGGCCCATATGAGATCATATTGGTCTGTATGTGGCCCTTGAATGAAAATGAGTTTGATATCTCTGGCTTACGTAATCAGTTCCAACAGAACATCGGCTTTTTGTCGGGAGCCAGCGAGGCTTTTCTTTGTGGTGCTGTTTGTGATTTGAAGTCCAGGTTGAGAGGAGCTGAGCAGCATGCAGACCCTTTCAACCAGACTCTGACAAACTCAACTGAAGAAGAGAAGCTGGACCTCTGCCAGGAAATCACCACAACATGAGAAGGAATAGAAGGAAGGACAGAAGGAGGAAAGGAAGGAAGGACAGATATAAAGAATCTGTCCTTCCTTCCTTTCCTCCTTCTGTCCTTCCTTCTATTCTTCCTTCTGTCCTTCCTTCCTTCTGTCCTTCCTTCCTCCCTTCCTTCTTCTGTCTGTCCATCCTTCATTATCTCTTTTACCTACCTTTCTTCCTTCCTTCCTTTTGCCTGTCTTTGCTTCCTTCCTTTCTTATTTCCTTCCTTCCTTCTTTCCTTTCTTCCTTCTGTCCTTCCTTCCTTTCTTCCTTCCTCACTTCCTTCCTTCTGTCTGTCTGTCCTTCATTATCTCTTTTACCTACCTTTCTTCCTTCCTTCCTTTTGCCTGTCTTTGCTTCCTTCCTTTCTTATTTCCTTATTCCCTTCCTTCCTTGTCCTTCCTTCCTTCTGTCCTTCCTTCCTTTCTGTTTGTGATTTGAAGTCCAGGTTGAGAGGAGCTGAGCAGCATGCAGACCCTTTCAACCAGACTCTGACAAACTCAACTGAAGAAGAGAAGCTGGACCTCTGCCAGGAAATCACCACAACATGAACATACACCCACACCCGCCAAAATAAAAGAACATTTAATCTGCGTTTGTTGGCTGCGACTGAACAACGACTAACTTGAATGGCTGAGGAGAGAAACCATGCAGCTCAGATCCTCCGTGTTCAGAGCAGCAGAGAAATGAAACACTGTGAGGCTTTAAGACTGAAACACTCGGCAGAGACCTCACCGCAGTCACGAGAGGAAATGTTCATTAAAACGTTTAAAAGATGAAAATATTCACGCTGACTTTTATTTTGTTTGTTATCTGGAGAAACAGCCTCGAGTTAGTTTGAGTGACAGCTGCCATCTAGTTGCCGTAGTAACAGTGAGGTGACGTTTATAAATGTGGACAGATGCTTTTATTCAGAGGAGACACGAGTCTGAACAGTGTGTGTGTGTGTGTGTGTGTGTGTGTGTGTGTGTGTGTGTGAGTGTAATGATTCCTGACTGATGGTTTAATATAAACTAGGGCTGTCAGCGTTAACGAGTTAATCGCGATTAGATTAATGCAATCCATAACGCGTTAATTTTTTTTAATCTCATTTTAATGTGTCAAGCCTTTTTGTCCCTTCTACTCCCCCGTAGACGGCTCCTCTAGCTGTAGCGCTATGCTTTGAAGTGGCCTCCTGCAGTAAACCTACCGCGCTGATGGAAAGTAAGAGAGCTACTGGACTTTTGAACGGCTTGTTTAACTTTAAAACACTTCCAGACGCTTCAGTTGACAAGTCAAAAGTAAAATGCAACCTGTGTCAAACGGAGTTTAACTACCACCGGAGTACGTGGAGTTTGAGTTAGCACCTCCACGCTAAACACCCAGGTGCAGCCAAGCCAGCCTCAGCTCCACCAAAGGACCATTTTGGAGTGTGGGAGTCGCAGCAGAGCCGTGATTGATTCCCAGTTAAGACACTCTGGTAAGAAATGCTTTACATTATGGGCTTAAAACTGCCTTCAAATGGAAAATAACAGGATTTTAAACATGACATTCAAAACGCCATTAATCGGGATTAACTATGGAAACTCTGCGATTAATCTCGATTAAAAAAATAGTCGTTTGACAGCCCTAAATATAAAGTGATCATTTTAACCCAAACCTAACCCTAACCAGAGCTTCACCACAACTCTGAAAGAGACAGGAAGTAGAACGACTTATTAGAGTCAGAGGCTGAACTGAGGCACTGCTCCCCCACTGCCCCCCACCCCCGCTACCAGGTGACCTCTTACCTGAGGGTCGTGATGGAGACAGCAGCAGACGGGTCCGGAGGGCGTGACCACCTGACCTCTGGATGATCTGATTGGTCAGTCGGAGGTGTTTGTCCCGCCTCTGGAACACGCCCACTTCCTCCGGTGAGATCCATCCGTCTGCCAACTGGAGACAAACATGTTAGTGATGAGTGTGTGTGTGTGTGTGTGTGTGTGTGAGTGTGTGTGTATGTGTGAGAGTGTGTGTATGTGTGTGTGCGTGTGTGTGTGTGTGTATGTGTGTGTGCGTGTGTCTGTGTGTGTGTGAGAGTGTGTGTGTGTGTGTGTGTGAGTATGTGTGTGTGAGTGTGTGTGTGTACCTTTGGGAGAGGATGAAGAGGATGAAGAGGTGTAGAGCGGTAGAAGGGAGGGAGGAGAGGAACGACTTCGACAGGCGGACGCTCCCACTAAAACAAACACAACAAATATTTAATCAGGTGATTATATCCTCTCCTCTCATTGGTCACATTCATCAGGTGATTATATCCTCTCCTCTCATTGGTCACATTCATCAGGTGTGTGTTAACCAGCAGTCAGTATGAACAGGATTCAGTGATGGAGGACAAAGTTGTGCTGCTATTACAGTAATTACGGTAGAATAAAGGCACTCGTTCAGATTTGATTGGGCTGCCGTAATTACTGTATTAACAGTGCAACTTAATTTTAAAAGGCAGATTTTGACACCGGGCAGAGGACGGAGATAAACCGTGCTGCTAACGGAGCCGGCGGAAATTCCCAACTTTGACCAGACAAGGACCTGCGGACACATCAGTGTGGTTTTATTACGGAGGAGGGACAGATGGAGACCCGGCAGAGGAATATACGGAGACCCGGCGGAGGGATATACGGAGGAGTGGAGAGTGAAGGCGGACGCTGCTCTGCCGGACAGGTGAGTAACATCAGCTCTGCTTCACATAAAGTAACGTTACCTGCTGACATCCAGCTCACTGTCTAGTTAGTCAGGATGTGTTGTTGTTGTGATGCTAGCTGTAAAGTAGCAGAGTTGTTACTACAGCTGTTTGACGCTCTGCATGTTAGCAGCGAAGCTAACGTTAGTATCGTGCTAACGTTAGCAGCGTGCTAACGCTAAGCTGCTGTGTATCTGGTGTTTGTTCACTGCTTTTAAAGTGTTTACAGTCATGAAGGTTTGCTATCACAATAATCTCACATGATTGAGCTGCGGTCTGGTGTTAGCCAGGCTAGCCACCTGTGCTATCAGAGCAATAAATGCTGCTATCAAACTGAAGCTAGCTTACCGTCCCGCAGCAGCAAACTCCGCCATGTTGGTGGTTAGCTCCGTTACCATGACAACGCGCGTTCATGAACTTCGGGGGTGGAGCCCCAGAAGGAGCCCCAGAAGGAGCACGAAGGGAGGGGGGGGGGGGGGGGGGGGGGGGGGGGGGGTTGTTTGGTTTTCACTCAAATATCAACAACTTTTCTCCTCCTTTCCCCCCCGCATCACTTACTATACCTTTAATAGTTTTAATAAGATAGTAGTTATGAGGATGAAGACTGATGGCTCTAATGGTTCTACAATAAACCCCACACTTCCACAAAGCTCTGCTCATTTTACCTTTACATTAAATACATTTCCATCATTATTATATGTTATATTTTCATGTCTGAGGTCAAATAGGACATGATACTGTGTGACAGGAGCTGTTTAGTATGTAAAGGGTTAAATAGAAGACTAATGGAAGTGATCCTGATCCTCTCGGCTGATTTCACTCATCAACATCTCAGCATGCAAAGCACTCTGTAGCCGACATGTGAAGAAGAATCAGCAGAATCGGCAGAATCGGCGAGCGTCAGGCTTCACATGTTGGACAGACAGCGACGGGTGGAGAAGCTCTCTCATCATTCTCAACGAGGTGAAGCAGCGTTCAGAGATCCATTATGAGCGTGAAAATGAAAACACTTCATCTCTGAACAGAAAGGATTCATCAAATTTAAAATCCAAGTGAGGGAATATAGAAATGTGTCAGCGCAGGTCCCAGAGCTCAGCGCAGGTTCACACCTTTTATTCCAAACATGATGAATCAGAGCTCACAGTAATCTGCAGTCAAGGTTTCACGTCCGTCCGTGAAACTTAATGTCACATTTCAGGATTTCAGATGGTTTTTCTTTGTTGGAGTCGTTCAAAGTTTGAAAAGAGAAATCACATCAGCTCCGTGGAACGACTTCAGAGCTCTGCTGATAAGATGTTAAACACAGATTGTAACTCTGTCGCTGCATTAAAGAAGCTGCATGAGATAATTAACGCCAACGATAATTAACAGACAATTATTCACTTTACCCTCAGGGATCATTAAAGTTTCATCTGATCTCCAGACTGCAGAGGCTGAACACACACACGCACACACACACACACACACACACATACACACACACACACACACGCACACACACACACACACACATACACACACACATGATCCAATATTACAACATACTACTCTATAATATAATGACCATGATCCACAGGCTGAGCATTGTGGGAAATGTAGTCTCTGATCAGCTGATTTTGTTCCTCTGTGTGTGTGTGTGTGTGTGTGTGTGTGTGTGTGTGTGTGTGTGTGTTACCTGCACCAGGTGTGTGTGTTCAGGTATCCACACAGCTGGAGGGTAGTAGACCAGAGGGGGCGTGGCCTGATAAGCCGCTCCAGACCAGCTGGCCAACCACAGCCAATGAGGAGCCGGTTCACTGTTGATGGACAGCCAGGGCATTGTTGTGGTGGTTACCATGCCAACAGGCTGGTGACCTTTGAACCTGGACACTGGCAGCATCATGATGACATCACCACCTGACAGACCAATCAGAGCAGATCCAGCATGTTTCCATCAAAGTTTAAAACTCTTTAAAAAAAAATAAAACTGCAGAAAATTGAAGATGAAAGAAGAAGTGAGGAAGAAAAGATAACGTAAAGAGCCGGCAGACATCTGAAGGCAGAAACAAGATTCTATTAAAAATGTATTTAAACACGTTGAGCTTCAGATCGGATCGTTCTGTACGTTAAACACAGACGAGCAGCATCTCCCGTCTGTTTCCTCCGTTCAGTCTCATTAATATTACATCACTTCCTCTCCATCAGCTGCATCCAAACATAAACTTCAGTAACGCAGTAAAACCAATACTTCATCCATATTCCACCAAATACTGTGTCACCTTTTATAAATCATGTCAGTATCCATGGAGACAGCTGATGATGTCGGTGCTTGATGGGTAAGTGACTATATCAGTGTGAGGTTTTAATAGAGAGATTAATTGGTAAATGTTTTAACCTGTAGACTGCTGAGGAACTTCATTTACTTTGATTGGCACGGGAGGAGGTGAACACGGGAGGAGGTGAACAGGGGAGGAGGTGAAGAGGGAAGCAAGTGAACACGGACGGAGGTGAACACGGGAGGAGGTGAACACGGGAGGAGGTGAAGAGGGAAGGAAGTGAACACGGGAGGAGGTGAAGAGGGAAGGAAGTGAACACGGGAGGAGGTGAACAGGGAAGGAGGTGAACACGGGAGGAGGTGAAGAGGGAAGGACTTGAACACGGGAGGAGGTGAACAGGGAAGGAGGTGAACACGGGAGGAGGTGAACAGGGAAGGACTTGAACACGGGAGGAGGTGAACACGGAGGAGGTGAACACGGGAGGACTTGAACAGGACAGGAGGTGAACACGGGAGGAGGTGAACAGGGAAGGACTTAAACAGGACAGGAGGTGAACACGGGAGGAGGTGAACAAGGAAGAAGGTGAACACGGGAGGAGGTGAACAGGGAAGGACTTGAACACGGGAGGTGAACACGGGAGGAGGTGAACAGGGAAGGAGGTGAACACGGGAGGAGGTGAACAGGGAAGGAGGTGAACACGGGAGGAGGTGAACACGGGAGGAGGTGAAGAGGGAAGGAGGTGAACACGGGAGGAGGTGAACAGGGAAGGAGGTGAACAGGGAAGGATGTGAACAGGTAAGGAGGTGAACACGGGAGGAGGTGAACAGGGAAGGAGGTGAAGAGAGAAGGAAGTGAAGACGGGAGGAGGTGAACACAGAGGAGGTAAAGATGGAGGAGGTGAACACGGGAGGAGGTGAACACGGGAGGAGGTGAACAGGGAAGGAGGTGAACACTGGAGGAGGTGAACAGGGAAGGAAGTGAAGACAGGAGGAGGTGAACAGGGAAGGAGGTGAACACGGGAGGAGGTGAACAGCGAAGGAGGTGAACACGGGAGGAGGTGAACTGGAAAGGAGGTGAACACGGGAGGAGGTGAACAGCGAAGGAGGTGAACAGGGAAGGAGGTGAACACGGGAGGAGGTCAACAGCGAAGGAGGTGAACACGGGAGGAGGTGAACAGGGAAGGAGTTGAACACGGGAGGAGGTGAACAAGGGAGGAGGTGAACAGGAAAGGAGGTGAACACGGGAGGAGGTGAACAGGAAAGGAGGTGAACACGGCAGGAGGTGAACAGGGAAGGAGGTGAACACGGGAGGAGGTGAACAGGGAAGGAGGTGAACACGGGAGGAGGTGAAGAGGGAAGGAAGTGAACACGGGAGGAGGTGTACAGGTAAGGACGTGAACACGGGAGGAGGTGTACAGGTAAGGAGGTGAACACGGGAGGAGGTGAACAGGGAAGGAGGTGAACACGGGAGGAGGTGAACACGGGAGGAGGTGAACACGGGAGGAGGGAGGAGGTGAACACGGGAGGAGGTGAAGAGGGAAGGAAGTGAACACGGGAGGAGGTGAAGAGGGAAGGAAGTGAACACGGGAGGAGGTGAACAGGGAAGGAGGTGAACACTGGAGGAGGTGAACACGGGAGGAGGTGAACAGGGAAGGACGTGAACACGGGAGGAGGTGAACAGGACAGGAGGTGAACACGGGAGGAGGTGAACAGGGAAGAGGTGAACACGGGAGGAGGTGAACACGGAGGTAAAGATGGAGGAGGTGAACATGGAGCAGAGTAGGAACCACCGGACTCTGACCGTTACCGAGGCAACGCACTGACAGCATAAAGAAAACAACAACAACGAGGAGGTGAACATGGAAGGAGGTGAACATGGGAGGAGGTGAACACGGGAGGAGGTGAACAGGGAAGGAGATGAACAGGGAAGGAGGTGAACACGGGAGGAGGGGAACAAGGAAGGAGGTGAACACGGGAGGAGGTGAACAGGGATGGAGGTGAACACGGGAGGAGGTGAACAGGGAAGGAGGTGAACAGAGAAGGAGGTGAACACGGGAGGAGGTGAACAGGGGAGGAGGTGAACGGGGAAGGAGGTGAACACGGGAAGAGCTGAACAGGGAAGGAGGTTAACACGGGAGGAGGTGAACATGGGAAGGAGGTGAACACGGGAGGAGGTGAACAGGACAGGACTTGAACACGGGAGGAGGTGAACACGGGAGGAGGTGAACAGGACAGGACTTGAACACGGGAGGAGGTGAACACGGGAGGAGGTGAACAAGGAAGGAGGTGAACACGGGAGGAGGTGAACAGGGAAGGACTTGAACACGGGAGGTGAACACGGGAGGAGGTGAACAGGACAGGAGGTGAACACAGAAGGAGGTGAACAGGACAGGAGGTGAACACGGGAGGAGGTGAACAGGGAAGGACTTGAACACGGGAGGAGGTGAACAGGGAAGGAGGTGAACACGGGAGGTGAACACGGGAGGAGGTGAACAGGACAGGAGGTGAACACAGAAGGAGGTGAACAGGACACGAGGTGAACACGGGAGGAGGTGAACAGGGAAGGACTTGAGCACAGAAGGAGGTGAACAGGACAGGAGGTGAACACGGGAGGAGGTGAACACGGGAGGAGGTGAACACGGAGGAGGTGAACACGGAGGAGATGAACACGGAGCAGAGTAGGAACCACCGGACTCTGACCGTTACCAAGGCAACGCACTGAAAACATAAAGAAAACAACAACGACCATTTCCGAGCTGTAAAAACGTCACATTTCCTTTAGCGGGACTTCTGCTCATGTGACCCTGAAACTAACAAACTAAGAATAATCAGATCTTTATTTTTGTGTGCAGCTGATTCACGATTATTAAATACGAATGTTCAAATTTGACCCGCGTTCATTTAAATATTTAAAATATGTTGATTGAAGCACGTTGCTGTTTTCTATGAGCAGCGATTGTTGCTTCATTAACCATCAAACTCAAACTGACCCCATCTCTTCTTTCTTTCCTTCCTTCCTTCCTTCCTTCCTTCCGTCCCTCCTTACGCCTTTCCTTCCTCCCTTCCTTCTCTCCTTAATTCTTTCCTCTTTTTGTCCTTACTCCTTTCCTTCTCTCCTTAATTCCTTCCTCTTTTTGTCCTTACTCCTTTCCTTCTCTCCTTAATTCCTTCCTCTTTTCGTCCTTACTCCTTTCCTTCCTTCCTTCCTTCCTTCCTTCCTTCCCTCCTTACGCCTTTCCTTCCTCCCTTCCTTCTCTCCTTACTTCCTTCCTCTTTCACGCCTTCCCTTCTCCTTCTCCTTCCTCTTTTTGTCCTTACTCCTTTCCTTCCTTCCTTCCTTCCTTCCTTCTCTCCTTAATTCCTTCCTCTTTTTGTCCTTCCTCCTTTCTTTCCTTCCTTCCTTCCATCCTTCCTTCCTTCTCTCCTTAATTCCTTCCTCTTTTCGTCCTTACTCCTTTCCTCCCTTCCTTCCCTCATTCCTTCCTCCTTTCCTTCCTCC
>NC_070597.1:830446-853293 GCF_027409825.1 Scomber japonicus | reverse complement strand
GAGAGAGAGAGAGACAGAGAGAGTGAGAGAGAGAGAGAGACAGAGAGAGAGAGAGAGAGAGAGAGACATAGAGAGAGAGAGAGAGAGAGAGAGACAGAGAGAGAGAGACAGAGAGAGAGAGAGAGAGAGAGAGAGAGACAGAGAGAGGAGAGAGAGAGAGAGAGAGTAGAGACAGAGAGAGAGACAGGAGAGAGAGAGAGAGAGAGACAGAGAGAGAGAGAGAGAGAGAGAGACAGAGAAGACAGAGAGAGAGACAGAGAGAGAGAGATGAAGAGAGAGGAGGAAGAAGGGAGGAGAGAGAGAGAGAGAGACGAGATGAGAAGAGAGAGAGAGAGCCGAGCAGAGAGAGCAGGAGGAAGAAGGAGGAGAGAGAGATGCTACTGATGGAGCTCAGAAACATCAGAGATTAATCAACCACTCCTATAACGCGGCTCCACCACACCCTGCACCTGAACGCCTCTCAGGTCTCCCACAGCTGTTTGACCTTTGACCCTTTTGAGCTGCGTTTACTTCCTGTTGAACTCTAACGTGAGGTGTTTAGAGCTGTTTCCTCTTCAGCTCGTTAAACAGACGCTAACGAGCTCAGACATCGTTTACACTTCAAAACAAAACTATTAAACAATTAAGAGTTAAAACGTGTAAAACACAGCCGGCAGCTCGTTAGCACGCTCCGATGCTAACCGGCTCGTAGCGCTATCGCTAAGTCATTAAATCATTAGAGTTACAGTCAGCTGTGAGTGTGAAGGCCGGCTCCTCGTTAATGAGAAACAAACACTGGGTCGCTGCTTCCCGCCACAATAAAACGCAGAGAAGAAGAACGCTGCTCAGGAAGTCCCCACAAGGGCAGTAAAAACACTATCACACACAAAAATAAGAAATAGATAAAATAATTAAATAAGAGAGGAAGGTTTTAAATCAGGGGTCAAACATGCGGCCCGTGGGCCAGAACCGGCCCGCCGAGGGTCCGATCCGGCCCACCTTCCTTCCTTCCTTCCTTCCTTCTTTTCATCCCTCCTTCCTTCCTTCTGTCCTTCCTTCCTTCCTTCCTTCCTTCTTTTCATCCCCTCCTCCTTCCTTACTTCCTTCCTTCCTTCCTTCTTTTCATCCCTCCATCCTTCCTTCCTGTCCTTCCTTCCTTCCGTCCTTCTTTCTTTTCATCCCTCCTTCCTTCCTTCTGTCCTTCCTTCCTTCCTTCCTTCCTTCTTTTCATCCCTCCTTCCTTCCTTACTTCCTTCCTTCCTTCCTTCTTTTCATCCTCCTTCCTTCCTTACTTCCTTCTGTCCTTCCTTCCTTCCTTCCTTCCTTCCTTCCTTCTTTTCATCCCTCCTTCCTTCCTTCCTTCTTTCTGTCCTTCCTTCCTTCTGTCCTTCCTTCCATATTTCCTTCCTCCCTTTCTTTCCTTCCTGTCTTCTTTTCATTCCTTTTATCCTACCTTCCATCTTTCCTTACTTCCTTTCTTTTGTCCCTCCTCCCTTTCTCCCTACCATCTTTCTTTCCTGTCTCCTTTTCATTCGTTCTTTTGTTCGTTCCTTTTATTTCTTCCTTCCTTCCTTCCCTTCATCTTTTTATTGATCCGGCCCACATGAGGTCAGATTGGGCAGTATGTGGCCCTGGCCTGGTTTAAATAGATTAAAAAGACAGTTTAGTTCAATAAAAGTGGGATTAAAACAAGATTATAAAAGAGAATAAAAGATAAAAGAAACAAATAAAACCTTTGATCTTAAGTTTAGTTATAATTCATCATTTAATTTAAAGGATCATAAAGCAGATGAATGTTTTATTAACAGACTCGTCATGTGACTCGCTGTCCATCATGTTTCAGATCTGAATATAAGTTGTTTATTCAGATGAGTTTATTTAATCCTCCTCTGACCTTTGACCTTTGACCTCTGACCTGTGAGCTGGGAGCTGGGAGCTGAATGCCATGCAGCGGGGGGGAAGAGAAGCTCCACTTCCTGCAGCCGAGACGCTCGACTCGCTGCGGCTTTGAACACAGTCAGAGTCCCGATGCAACAGAAATGTCAGTGCACATGCAGCAGGCCGAGGTTTCCGCCCGCTGGTTTCCACGACGACGAGCCGGGACGACGGGAAACAAAAGGCTCGGCGGCGGATTCACCGACCGGACGCGTGAGATCGACTCAGACGTGTTTCTAGTTTCCATCTCAACACATTTCATCTTTAACTGCTTCTGTCCAGCTGCTACATGAAGCTGCAGTCTCTGTAACGACCAGCAGGGGGCGACTCAGTGAACAGGCTCATTATGAGTTTATCAATCACTAGTTTAACGTCTTCTTTAATAAAACACTTCATCATATAATAAATGATGTTCCCTTGTAGAGTAAGACAGTGGATAAAGCAGAGCATGCTTCAGACTGAGGATCTGTTGTAGTCTGACCATGAGGAGCTTCTCTTCACTTCTGGCTCCAAAAACCAAGATAGCAACACTCAAAATCAGAGTCTACAAACCACCGGGTGACTTCATGGTGGACACGTCTATTATTATTATTATACAGTCTGTAGATGACATGATGAAGCTTTACAGAGTTTTATAGTTTCAGCTCACTGACAGAGAAGACAATTATAGCACAACCTGTATCTATAGCAACCATAGCACAACCTGTATCTATAGCAACCATAACACAACCTGTATCTATAGCAACCATAGCACAACCTGTATCTATAGCAACCACAGCACAACCTGTATCTATAGCAACCATAGAACAACCTGTATCTATAGCAACCATAACACAACCTGTATCTATAGCAACCATAGCACGACCTGTATCTATAGCAACCATAGCACAACCTGTATCTATAGCAACCATAGAACAACCTGTACCTATAGCAACCATAACACACCCTGTATCTATAGCAACCATAGCACAACCTGTATCTATAGCAACCATAGAACAACCTGTATCTATAGCAACCATAACACAACCTGTATCTATAGCAACCATAGCACAACTTGTATCTATAGCAACCATAGCACAACCTGTATCTATAGCAACCATAGCACAACTTGTATCTATAGCAACCATAACACAACCTGTATCTATAGCAACCATAGCGCAACCTGTATCTATAGCAACCATAGCGCAACCTGTATCTATAGCAACCATAGCACAACCTGTATCTATAGCAACCATAGCACAACCTGTATCTATAGCAACCATAGCACAACCTGTATCTATAGCAACCATAACACAAGCTGTATCTATAGCAACCATAACACAAGCTGTATCTATAGCAACCATAACACAACCTGTATCTATAGCAACCATAGCACAACTTGTATCTATAGCAACCACAGCACAACCTGTATCTATAGCAACCATAACACAACCTGTATCTATAGCAACCGTAGCACAACCTGTATCTGTAGCAACCATAGCACAACCTGTATCTATAGCAACCATAGCACAACCTGTATCTATAGCAACCACAGCACAACCTGTATCTATAGCAACCATAGCACAACTTGTATCTATAGCAACCATAACACAACCTGTATCTATAGCAACCATAGCGCAACCTGTATCTATAGCAACCATAGCGCAACCTGTATCTATAGCAACCATAACACAACCTGTATCTATAGCAACCATAACACAAGCTGTATCTATAGCAACCATAACACAACCTGTATCTATAGCAACCATAACACAACCTGTATCTATAGCAACCGTAGCACAACCTGTATCTGTAGCAACCATAGCACAACCTGTATCTATAGCAACCATAGCACAACCTGTATCTATAGCAACCACAGCACAACCTGTATCTATAGCAACCATAGCACAACTTGTATCTATAGCAACCATAACACAACCTGTATCTATAGCAACCATAGCGCAACCTGTATCTATAGCAACCATAGCGCAACCTGTATCTATAGCAACCATAACACAACCTGTATCTATAGCAACCATAACACAAGCTGTATCTATAGCAACCATAACACAACCTGTATCTATAGCAACCATAACACAACCTGTATCTATAGCAACCACAACACAACCTGTATCTATAGCAACCACAACACAACCTGTATCTATAGCAACCACAACACAACCTGTAACTATAGCAACCACAACACAACCTGTATCTATAGCAACCACAACACAACCTGTAACTATAGCAACCATAACACAACCTGGTTCAGTAGGTTTTGACACAGAGCTGTTTGACTGACAGGTGGAAACAGACCAATCACAGGCTGACCTGAAGAAATAAAGGAGGGTCAGCTGTGAATATGAACACACACACACACACACACACACACACACACTCACACACACACACTCACACTCACACACAGACACACACACACTCTGCAGGATGATTGACAGAGCTAATTAGCTGCAGTGTATGTAGATCGGTCTTCAAAAGCTGATTCCTGGTCCAACACACACACACACACACACACATACTTGTTTCCATGAACCATGGGGACCAAGTTTTCAATCATCACTTGTGGGGACCACCCTTTCTAGAGGTTTTACAAGTGTGAAAAAAATCAGGTAAAGTAGACATTGGTTAGTAAGCCTAAACACACCTTCAAAACTTTGAAAAGTCAATGTTTTGTCTTTTCACATGCTTTATGGGGACTTCCTGTCAAAACGAGTTAACCTGCTTACAGGGGACAACATTTGCATAAATTTGCATACTTCACACAGATTTATATTTTACCAGTGGGGACCTAGTGGGGACCTATTTTTTATATTAAAATGGAAAATAATATAGTAAATATTGTTGCACTTGGGATGAAATGAAACATTACAAAGATGGAGTTAAACTACAACACAATGTTGAGTTTCACATCTACTGTAGCAGCACCTAGAATCATGCAGAGTCCCTGATACCATAGGGTGTAGTTTAATAGCTGTGCAAAGGCAGAACAGCAGGCTCTAAAGAAGGTGGTTAAGACAGCAAGGAAGATTGGATAGAACTACTGGACATTTCCACCATCCACCACATTTCCACAACCAGAATTGGTCAGGGATTGCATACATGTAGTTTCAATGTCCCAGTGATCACTGGAAGAGAAGTTTTGGCTTTATCCTCATAAATGTAGATAGTGTCTGGTCTTGTTAGCCTGAAATAACTGCCAAGTTACATGATTTTCCTCAAAGGACTTTGCTACTACTCAGTCAACACACTACCACCCCACCCAGAAATCAAACTGGTTTGACCTGCACAACATACTTTTTAATGAAACAAGATCAAAGTGAAATTGTTTACATTGCATAAATCAAAATTCTGCAATGACAATAACATTATGTGTATAAAAAACATACACATGCACAAGTTCCACAACCTCTGTGATGTCATAAAAACTCTTGAGCTTTTAAAGAAATACCTGCCAGATTGTGAGAGAATTTCATGAAGCCAGACTCACAGACTCTTTCACAGACTCTCAGACTCTCAAACAGACCCTCACACAGACTCAGACTCTCAAACAGACCCTCACACAGACTCAGACTCTCAAACAGACCCTCACACAGACTCAGACTCTCAAACAGACCCTCACACAGACTCAGACTCAGACTCTCAAACAGACCCTCACACAGACTCAGACTCAGACTCTCAAACAGACCCTCACACAGACTCAGACTCAGACTCTCAAACAGACCCTCAAACAGACTCAGACTCTCAAACAGACCCTCAAACAGACTCAGACTCTCAAACAGACCCTCAAACAGACTCAGACTCTCAAACAGACCCTCAAACAGACTCAGACTCTCAAACAGACCCTCACACAGACTCAGACTCTCAAACAGACTCTCACACAGACTCAGACTCTCAAACAGACCCTCACACAGACTCTCAAACAGACTCAGACTCTCAAACAGACTCACACACAGACTCAGACTCTCAAACAGACTCTCACACAGACTCACACACAGACTCAGACTCTCAAACAGACTCTCACACAGACTCACAGACCCTCAGCTTTGACCATCTCTAGATAATTTGCAGGATTAATGAAATCCTCCATCTTTTTTAATGGAGTATGTTTCCTGGCATTGTCTAGCAATCGTCCCAGTTCACGCATTTTTTCACAGATGCACTGTTGACTTGATGCACATTTATTGAGCAAGTGCTGCCCATATTCAGTGATGACATGGTCATTCTTAATTATTTCAGTGACAGGATCCAGATTCATGGAACTGATAACTGACCACAGTTGCCTGCTGATATGTGAAGGCACAGGCCCAGTGTGTGCACATAGAGCCTGAACACGGTTCTTGCCAGGTTTTGTGTTGACTGATCCAGGCTTGAGTAGACACATTCTCATATGTCTCACAGAATTTCACACAGACTCAGACTCCCACAGACTCTAATACAGACTCAGAGTCTGTGGGAGTCTGAGTCTGTGACAGAGTCTAACACAGACTCACTCTCTCACAGTCTCAAGACTCTCTCACAGTCTCAGACTCTCTCACAGACTCTCTCACAGTCTCAGACTCTCTCACAGACTCAGACTCTCTCACAGACTCAGACTCTCTCACAGACTCTCTCACAGTCTCAGACTCTCTCACAGACTCAGACTCTCTCACAGACTCAGACTCTCTCACAGACTCAGACTCTCTCACAGACTCACAGACTCTCACACAGACTCACAGACTCTCACACAGACACACAGACTCTCACAGTCTCTCACACAGACTCACAGACTCTCACACAGACTCTCACAGTCTCTCACACAGACTCAGTCTCTCACACAGACTCACAGACTCTCACAGTCTCTCACACAGACTCACAGACTCTCACAGTCTCTCACACAGACTCACAGACTCTCACAGTCTCTCACACAGACTCACAGACTCTCTCAGTCTCTCACACAGACTCACAGACTCTCACAGTCTCTCACACAGACTCACAGACTCTCACAGTCTCTCACACAGACTCTCACACAGACTCTCAGAGTCTCTCACACAGACTCAGAGTCTCTCACACAGACTCTCAGACTCTCACACAGACTCACAGACTCTCACACAGACTCACAGTCTCTCACACAGACTCACAGACTCTCACACAGACTCACAGACTCTCACACAGACTCACAGTCTCACAGTCTCTCACACAGACTCACAGACTCTCACACAGACTCACAGTCTCTCACACAGACTCACAGTCTCTCACACAGACTCACAGTCTCTCACACAGACTCACAGTCTCTCACACAGTCTCACAGTCTCTCACACAGACTCACAGACTCTCACACAGACTCACAGTCTCTCACACAGACTCACAGTCTCTCACACAGACTCACAGACTCTCACACAGACTCACAGTCTCACAGTCTCTCACACAGACTCACAGACTCTCACACAGACTCACAGTCTCACAGTCTCTCACACAGACTCACAGACTCTCACACAGACTCACAGACTCTCACACAGACTCACAGACTCTCACACAGACTCACAGACTCTCACACAGACTCACAGACTCTCACACAGACTCTCAGACTCTCACACAGACTCTCAGACTCTCACACAGACTCTCAGACTCTCATAAAAACTCTTTTGAGCTTTTAAAGAAATACCTGCCAGATTGGCTTCATGAAATTCCATTTTAAGTTTAACATTCAACTTAAAGAAACACACACACGTTTTGCTGAAAAATCTACAAAAACATCAAACAGTGTTTAACAGTGAGGTGACAACCTACTCAATAGCCAAGAAGAAGGAGCAGCTGACAAAAGCTCAGAAGAGAAGGATCATCAACTGAACATATAATAAAGGAGAACTTCTACGAGGCTGGAACTGGGTGGATTTTAACTAAACTATTTAGGGTGCATTTTCCTTTTTAATGCTGTAATTCTATTGTACACATAGAATTTCACATTCTGCCAGTTTCGCTTACGGAGACTTTCAGCTTCAGCTCTTAAACATTTCTCACAATCGGTCTTTGTTGGTACTGTAGTAGACCGAATGAACTGAATCATTTGTCTCTCTACTGCCCTGATTTCTGATGCTTGCCAGGGTCTTCGTTTCTGTGGAGCTCTACCTGCAATGAAGGAAACACAAATAAAAGGTTTTAGTAACAGTTTAAGGGAGAAGCTACAGTTTCAAGTTCTGTGTCAGTACAAGTGAAATTATGAGGCTGATCAGAAGCATCTGTTCTCAGTGATTTGATCACAGTGTTCAGCACTCAGTCCATCGGTTTACAGCTGACATAAACCTACATTCAAGCCACCACTGGTGTTAAGGGTTTGACATAACCCATGGCCCGCTGGCCCGGGGCCAGTAAAAGACCATGCAGGGCATGTCGATTGGTCAGTCACTGGCCCGGACAGGCCAGCTCATCCTGGTCATGCCTCTTACCACATTATCTGTTGAGAGAGGCTTCAGTGCCATGCAATGCATCAAAACAGTCCGTGAGTGCAGACTTTGGGACAGGGTGTCAGACTCTCACAGATTCTCTCACAGACTCAGACTCACACAGACTCTCACAAAGACTCGGACTCTCTCACACAGACTCTCACAAAGACTCGGACTCTCTCACACAGACTCAGACTCAGACAGACTCTCTCACAGACCCTCACACAGACTCACACGCGCTCACACACTCTCTCCAGTCTCTCATAGACTGTTATGTTGGACATCGGATGACATTCTTGGCCAGAGGGAAGATAGATACTCTACTTTATCTGAAAGACCTCATCATATCCTACTGTCCTACCAGAGCAGGCTCCCAGAATGCAGGTCTGTTAGTGACTCCCAGTATCTTTAAAACAAACTGGAAGGTAGAGCCTTCAGTTACCAGGCTTCTTTGCTTTGGAACCAGCTCTCTCTACACTGTTATAGGTTTACACTGCTGACGTGCAGTCAGGTTAGGCAGGGTGTCAGGAAAAATTTAATTATTAATTTAATATAAGGTCTGATTATTTTTTGATTTCAGATAACTACTACAGCTTAAGAGTTGTCTGTGCAAACCACTGCGCAAAACCAGTTTGTTGTGACTTTTTTGCGTGATAAACTGTTGTATTACTGCAAATGTACTCGGTTAGAGTCCATCAGTACTTGGGGCTACCTGACTGAGGGGTGAAAGATGGTAGTAGTCTGTTTTCATTCATCTCCTGTCTCCAACTCATCTAATATTACTACAATAATAATAATAATAATAATAATAATAATAATAATAATAATGAAAAAAAATCACCTTTGGAGGAATGTGCCACGGGACTCATTGCTCCATGCTCTGCTGATAGCTCTTTGTGTGTCTTGCACATTGGGGAGTTTTCACTGCCCACACCTGCAACAGTTTCCTCTGCTGATGGTTCTATGAAATAAATAAATACATTCAATACATTTCATTTATAACTAAATCTAAATATTATATAGCTAATAAATGAGTTAATATCATCACCATAGTGTAGTGGTAGGAGAGACCAATTCACCTGTATATTGTGTTGGCCATAATATACCTAGAACAAGTTACTGCTTATCATTTAAAAAAGTTGAAATATTTCCATGTAGTCTATGACTCATCAATAATTAAAACTTGTGTAAATACATTGTAGTTCATAAAAATAGTAATTTAAAAAAGTCTGCGGTATTGCAATAAAACCTGGAACCGTGATACTTTGTTTGGTACAGTATCGTGGGTACTCATTTTGATATTGTGACAACTCTAAATAAAATAATCAGTGGAACATGGTTATTTTACTGCTTATGCTGATGGTCAACATGAACATTTAGCATTTACCAGACTGAGATTTTGTCAGGACATATTTCATAGTGAACAGTAAGACATTTAGAATAAGAATATGAAAATGTTCTTGCATGAAGGTCAATGATTTCAACAACCTGGCTGCTCAGCTACTGGTTATGTTGCATATACTGGTAGCCTTAAATATGCTTCAACACATGGGAAGTAAGGCTGCTGAAGGCTTTAAATAGACTGAAAGAACTAGTACACCGTATACTACAGTAGTATGAAACATCAGTACCCATATAGGAAATGTACATTAAAAACCACCTTACTCTTTATTTTTTCTTCATGAAATTACTGAAACATACCAACAGCAGCAAATGAATGATATCCATCCTGTCTGCATCCATCTTCCTCATCACTGCCCATAACGTTTTCTGCAGTAGACATGACAAGCTTATACACAAGGTCAGACAAAAAGAAAAGTTGATACATTAAATACAGTGAAAATCAAATATACCATTTACAACAAGTAATGATTGTCCTTAAGGATCTCTAAACTTAAACACATGCCAATAGACCAGACTTCAGAGGAAAAGAAATCTCCAAATTGTACTGTCATATTTCAGACTAATAAGTCAACCTGTGTTTGCTGTCACACGCCTTCAATTCAACAAGCTTAATGGGGACATCGTTACACACCATGTTATCTTCCTTTAACGGGACAAAGCATGTCTGGATCATATTTAACACTAATAGTTACACACAAAGTGCATTGTGGGGACATCGTTACACACCATGTTATCATCCTTTATGGGGACAAAGCATGTCTGGATCATATTTAACACTAATAGTTACACACAAAGTGCATTGTGGGGACCCCGTAAATGTGCCAGGTTACAGTGATCCTTGGGCCAAGGGAAAATTTCCAGAAAGGTTCACATCCATCTTAAAATTGCCTTTATCTTTTGCCTCATTGAGGCATTCAATTCAACTGTTAGGAGACCTGATTGACAGTACATTACCCTCACAATGAGCCCATTTGCTTTAGTTAGTTACTAAATCTAAACTTAGAGAAGCTGTAGGAGTAAACATCAAGTGATGAAGGTGAATGTACCTGTTGAGATGGGTCCTGTGAACACAGAGCTTCTTCCATCTGTTTCTCAGACATGACAGCAGGATGGGAGCTCTTTGCAGGATGAGTATCCATGGTACACAATGTCATCTGCAATGATTTGTAAAGAATAGACACAATGTCATCTGCAATGATTTGTAAAGAATAGACAATGTAAGGATGAAGACCTTTAGGTCAAAGTAATGTCACCACTCCATAATAATTCAAGTAATGATTGTCCTTAAGGATCTCTAAACTTAAACACATGCCAATAGACCAGACTTCAGAGGAAAAGAAATCTCCAAATTGTACTGTAATATTTCAGACTAATAAGTCAACCTGTGTTTGCTGTCACACGCCTTCAATTCAACAAGCTTAATGGGGACATCGTTACACACCATGTTATCTTCCTTTAACGGGACAAAGCATGTCTGGATCATATTTAACACTAATAGTTACACACAAAGTGCATTGTGGGGACATCGTTACACACCATGTTATCATCCTTTATGGGGACAAAGCATGTCTGGATCATATTTAACACTAATAGTTACACACAAAGTGCATTGTGGGGACCCCGTAAATGTGCCAGGTTACAGTGATCCTTGGGCCAAGGGAAAATTTCCAGAAAGGTTCACATCCATCTTAAAATTGCCTTTATCTTTTGCCTCATTGAGGCATTCAATTCAACTGTTACGAGACCTGATTGACAGTATATTACCCTCACAATGAGCCCATTTGCTTTAGTTAGTTACTAAATCTAAACTTAGAGAGGCTGTAGGAGTAAACATCAAGTGATGAAGGTGAATGTACCTGTTGAGATGGGTCCTGTGGACACAGAGATTCTTCCATCTGTTTCTCAGACATGACAGCAGGATGGGAGCTCTTTGAAGGATGAGTATCCATGGTACACAATGTCATCTGCAATGATTTGTAAAGAATAGACAATGTAAGGATGAAGACCTTTAGGTCAAAGTAATGTCACCACTCCATAATAATTCAAGTAATGATTGTCCTTAAGGATCTCTAAACTTAAACACATGCCAATAGACCAGACTTCAGAGGAAAAGAAATCTCCAAATTGTACTGTAATATTTCAGACTAATAAGTCAACCTGTGTTTGCTGTCACACGCCTTCAATTCAACAAGCTTAATGGGGACATCGTTACACACCATGTTATCTTCCTTTAACGGGACAAAGCAAGTCTGGATCATATTTAACACTAATAGTTACACACAAAGTGCAATGTGGGGACATCGTTACACACCATGTTATCATCCTTTATGGGGACAAAGCATGTCTGGATCATATTTAACACTAATAGTTACACACAAAGTGCATTGTGGGGACCCCGTAAATGTGCCAGGTTACAGTGATCCTTGGGCCAAGGGAAAATTTCCAGAAAGGTTCACATCCATCTTAAAATTGCCTTTATCTTTTGCCTCATTGAGGCATTCAATTCAACTGTTAGGAGACCTGATTGACAGTACATTACCCTCACAATGAGCCCATTTGCTTTAGTTAGTTACTAAATCTAAACTTAGAGAGGCTGTAGGAGTAAACATCAAGTGATGAAGGTGAATGTACCTGTTGAGATGGGTCCTGTGAACACAGAGCTTCTTCCATCTGTTTCTCAGACATGACAGCAGGATGGGAGCTCTTTGAAGGATGAGTATCCATGGTACACAATGTCATCTGCAATGATTTTTAAAGAATAGACAATGTAAGGATGAAGACCTTTAGGTCAAAGTAATGTCACCACTCCATAATAATTCAAGTAATGATTGTCCTTAAGGATCTCTAAACTTAAACACATGCCAATAGACCAGACTTCAGAGGAAAAGAAATCTCCAAATTGTACTGTAATATTTCAGACTAATAAGTCAACCTGTGTTTGCTGTCACACGCCTTCAATTCAACAAGCTTAATGGGGACATCGTTACACACCATGTTATCTTCCTTTAACGGGACAAAGCATGTCTGGATCATGTTTAACACTAATAGTTACACACAAAGTGCATTGTGGGGACATCGTTACACACCATGTTATCATCCTTTATGGGGACAAAGCATGTCTGGATCATATTTAACACTAATAGTTACACACAAAGTGCATTGTGGGGACCCCGTAAATGTGCCAGGTTACAGTGATCCTTGGGCCAAGGGAAAATTTCCAGAAAGGTTCACATCCATCTTAAAATTGCCTTTATCTTTTGCCTCATTGAGGCATTCAATTCAACTGTTAGGAGACCTGATTGACAGTACATTACCCTCACAATGAGCCCATTTGCTTTAGTTAGTTACTAAATCTAAACTTAGAGAGGCTGTAGGAGTAAACATCAAGTGATGAAGGTGAATGTACCTGTTGAGATGGGTCCTGTGGACACAGAGATTCTTCCATCTGTTTCTCAGACATGACAGCAGGATGGGAGCTCTTTGAAGGATGAGTATCCATGGTACACAATGTCATCTGCAATGATTTGTAAAGAATAGACACAATGTCATCTGCAATGATTTTTAAAGAATAGACAATGTAAGGATGAAGACCTTTAGGTCAAAGTAATGTCACCACTCCATAATAATTCAAGTAATGATTGTCCTTAAGGATCTCTAAACTTAAACACATGCCAATAGACCAGACTTCAGAGGAAAAGAAATCTCCAAATTGTACTGTAATATTTCAGACTAATAAGTCAACCTGTGTTTGCTGTCACACGCCTTCAATTCAACAAGCTTAATGGGGACATCGTTACACACCATGTTATCTTCCTTTAACGGGACAAAGCATGTCTGGATCATATTTAACACTAATAGTTACACACAAAGTGCATTGTGGGGACATCGTTACACACCATGTTATCATCCTTTATGGGGACAAAGCATGTCTGGATCATATTTAACACTAATAGTTACACACAAAGTGCATTGTGGGGACCCCGTAAATGTGCCAGGTTACAGTGATCCTTGGGCCAAGGGAAAATTTCCAGAAAGGTTCACATCCATCTTAAAATTGCCTTTATCTTTTGCCTCATTGAGGCATTCAATTCAACTGTTAGGAGACCTGATTGACAGTACATTACCCTCACAATGAGCCCATTTGCTTTAGTTAGTTACTAAATCTAAACTTAGAGAAGCTGTAGGAGTAAACATCAAGTGATGAAGGTGAATGTACCTGTTGAGATGGGTCCTGTGGACACAGAGATTCTTCCATCTGTTTCTCAGACATGACAGCAGGATGGGAGCTCTTTGAAGGATGAGTATCCATGGTACACAATGTCATCTGCAATGATTTGTGAAGAATAGACAATGTAAGGATGAAGACCTTTAGGTCAAAGTAATGTCACCACTCCATAATAATTCAAGTAATGATTGTCCTTAAGGATCTCTAAACTTAAACACATGCCAATAGACCAGACTTCAGAGGAAAAGAAATCTCCAAATTGTACTGTAATATTTCAGACTAATAAGTCAACCTGTGTTTGCTGTCACACGCCTTCAATTCAACAAGCTTAATGGGGACATCGTTACACACCATGTTATCTTCCTTTAACGGGACAAAGCATGTCTGGATCATATTTAACACTAATAGTTACACACAAAGTGCAATGTGGGGACATCGTTACACACCATGTTATCATCCTTTATGGGGACATAGCATGTCTGGATCATATTTAACACTAATAGTTACACACAAAGTGCATTGTGGGGACCCCGTAAATGTGCCAGGTTACAGTGATCCTTGGGCCAAGGGAAAATTTCCAGAAAGGTTCACATCCATCTTAAAATTGCCTTTATCTTTTGCCTCATTGAGGCATTCAATTCAACTGTTAGGGGACCTGATTGACAGTACATTACCCTCACAATGAGCCCATTTGCTTTAGTTAGTTACTAAATCTAAACTTAGAGAAGCTGTAGGAGTAAACATCAAGTGATGAAGGTGAATGTACCTGTTGAGATGGGTCCTGTGAACACAGAGCTTCTTCCATCTGTTTCTCAGACATGACAGCAGGATGGGAGCTCTTTGCAGGATGAGTATCCATGGTACACAATGTCATCTGCAATGATTTGTAAAGAATAGACACAATGTCATCTGCAATGATTTTTAAAGAATAGACAATGTAAGGATGAAGACCTTTAGGTCAAAGTAATGTCACCACTCCATAATAATTCAAGTAATGATTGTCCTTAAGGATCTCTAAACTTAAACACATGCCAATAGACCAGACTTCAGAGGAAAAGAAATCTCCAAATTGTACTGTAATATTTCAGAAATAACTCTTCTCATGCACTTGCCTCTTCACTTAACACATTGCTTACTTTTCGTTTTCTTATAGGATATATTCTTGTACAAAATCATCGGGGTCTCATTTCGACTGGCATTACTTATATAGGCTATATGTCCACCATATATGCAATATTAAGATAATAAGCTACATGATCACAAAGCCGAGGTGCTGTACATTTGCTGCTTATGTTAAGCAATAAATGAAGAAAAGCAATGAGAAGTGTTTGGACCTTGTTTTCTAAGAGCCAGCCTGACACGCATCAATTAATTGCACCTGCACACACACCTGCAGTAAGTTTCAATGTAGCTACACTTACATTCATAGATTTGAAAACATAAGCAATGAGCATAAACGCGCCAATTAAAAACACTGGGAAACTACTAGAATGTCAGGCGGGACCCAAACTGAAATATTTTAAAAGGACGGGCCGTGCAGAGTAAGAGATGTAATGTTAAACTAGCTAGCATGTCAAAAGCTTAACCACATGCGCTAACGTTACCGGGCAGCCTCGCATCTCAATAACACTAATGAAATATGTAACGCTGTTACATGTCACGTCAACTTCATACTCTGTATATGGCTTCAACATTATGTGTACTGACTTATATTAACTGAATCCGTCCTGGTACCCAAAAACTTCACAACTGCTATCTGACTTGAGCACAGTTGCTAATTAATGCTATAGATGCTACATCTATAACTTTACTTAGCTAATAGCCTTCAAACTAAATGACAATAGTTTGAATAAATAAATAAATAAACTGCTATATTTCAATGAAATGTTTAATACTTACTGAAAACGGCGATGGCCACACTTGTAGACTTGGCTGCCAGGTGAGAGGATCCTCATGTCTGTGCTTTCGGCTGTAATCAAGCTCCAGTCCGCGTGTAGAGACTACTTCCTCTTCGATTTCACATTAAAACTCCACCAGCGGAAGTTACGATTTCAGGCAATTTAATGGGGAGAAATACCTTCGTTACATATTTTATAACTGTCCTTTGATATACTCAGTGGGCAATTTCTTTTTTAACAAGGGGGATGCAGCTTGTCAACCACCAATCGTGGTCAGTCGCTCATAAAAACGCTTTGCCTAACTCTTTCTGGTCTTGCTGCTCTTGAAATGCCTCCTCTCTCTCCTCCACCTTGTTGCCCTGCTGCTGCTATCTGACTTTGTTAATTCTCTACAAAAGTAATGACATGAACTTCCAACAAACAGCTTATTTTCTACAACACTTGTCTGAACCATACCAGTGGATTTTGTGCCCACATGCTTAGTTGAACTCAACTCAAAGATGAATTTAAAACTGTGTGTCCTCTCTGACTGATCCTATGTAACTGCTCTCTCTCCTCCTCCTTCACCTCTTCCTCCTGACCCTACTCTCTGACTTTGTCCATTCTATACAAAAGTAATGGTATGAACTTAAAGCTTTGTTTCCCAGTAAATAGTGCTGCTAGTGGATTGTATAACATTATTTGTTTACTAAAGTTTTCCTCTAGATATGTTTTAAGATGTAGGCCTATATTAAATAGGCTAGGCCCACTCTACTTTGAATCTATGTCTGATATGATTTTTCCACATAAATAAATAAATCCATTGTTAAAAACCTTAAAATCACACCCACACCTTCAACCCCATTAAAAATAATTTTAATTTCATAATCTAATGATTTCATTTCACAAGTGTGTACACAAGACCTCTGCTCCTTCACTGTAAAGTCCATTCTCAGTGTATGTTCTCACATCACAGTTATGTACGCTGAATACTGGACAAATCTGGCTTCCAAACTATTTGTGATATCACAAATCTTACACACACTATAGGCCCACCCTTTAAATGTTGGTTTTCAATGAGCACAGAGAAACTTTCCACTTTCAGCAGATTAATGTGAAAACAGCCTACAGTGTCAAACTCTGAGCTTCACTGTACAGAATGTAATGTTATGTGCAAACATTTAACTGAATGAACAAGAAGAAAAACATATTTTTAGTTGTGGAGACTTTACAGATATTTAAAGTCACTTCATGTAAAGCAGTCACCTAAGAAAAGCTCCCTGTGTAACATGCAGTCTGGACAGGAATCAAACCCAAGCTCATTTCTCACCTGTCTTTTTCTTTTTGAAAAATAAACGAAGGTCAACCTGTCTTCCTTTTCTTTTTGACGCTATGATGCTATTAGCATGCCCGTTACCTCCCCCCCTTTTTCCCCGCACCCCCGCGCACACCCATGAGGAGAGGGGGGTAACGGTGGTAACGGTATCTATGGGACAGTACAAGTTATGTAGGATGGGAATGCCGACGTGAAAACTAGCGGTGCTAATTAAACAGTGGCGATCCGCTGCAGTGTAATACATAAATGGGAAACCCTGTAAAGGATCAATGAGTCAGACAGAACATACTCAATAAGCATCCCTGCTCTGCCCTGACAGAGAGGGGATGGCAGGTTAACAAAGGGGATGCATTTTGGTCATTTTGCTAACAAGGGGGACACCATCCCCCCTCAAATCGCCTACTGGATATACTTATATGTATTATGTTATTTGTGCAATTCATTTTACCTCTTTCTCTGGTTTGAGTTACCTCCCTTTTTGAAACGGATAACTCAGAGTTTGCCTCATTTCAGGGTTAACAGACTCAGAGTTTTCACTAGACCTGCTTTGTGAAACGGACCCCTGAATAACAAGTTGGACTGGTCCCTTAACATAGATGCACTAAAAGGGGCTTTGTCTTGTGGAGAGATGCACAATGAGGACACTAGGTTATATCCTGACCCACTGCCCTGTTACTTTTAAATTAAATAACAATTTACATTTCAATTATTAAATAAATGATAATATTATTTAAAAAATATAACAATTACTAATGTGTAAACAAACAAACACCATACAACAGCAGACCACTAATGTTAACTTGCAATATATATATACACATATACAATACATACACACACATACACACATATACACATATATACATACACATATATATACATATACATATAAACCTCATCAATTTTTATCTTAACACTATGAATGTTCTTAACATTCTTAATGGGGACTTGGAGGGGGCGTGTACTGACCATATTTGGAAGGTGTGTGTCTGAGTGCAATACTTCATGGGGACCCTTAGGGGGCGATAGTGAGGAATCAGTGTGTGTGTGTCCGGACGGAAAAACATCATTTATGAGCCAAAGCTAAAAACCTCACAGGCACCTTCAGAATGGCTCCTGTATTCATTTAAAAGGCTTTACCTCGTGGGGACCAGCATTTTGGTCCCCATGGTGTCAGAGGTCCCCATGGCGTGACTGTGTAAACAGATCAATGTCCCCATTATGATAGGAATACAAGCACACACACACATGCACACACACACACATGCACACACACACACACACACACACACACACACACACACACATTTAAATAACATTAAACCCGGTCGCGGTGTTCTACCGACTCAGCATCTCAACGATCTGTAATAACAGTTATGATGATGATGATGATGATGATGATGATGACGGGTCGACAGTGATGATGATTGATTGTGTTTCCGCGGCGACCGGATCGCTGTCGGTTAGCTAACATGAATGATTAATTTGGGTTTAATTATGTGCGGCTGCGTGAGTGACGGCTCGTTAACGGTCTGAAGATGTTTGTGATCTCTGGAGGATTAAACCTGACTGAGCCTCACGTTACATTAAACACCTCAAAACACACCAAACAGGAAATAACACACTCAGCTTCTACAGATGTCACCGTTTACAGCTCAGAGGGAATCAGAGTTGGTGAGATGATGAATTCATAAATCAGTTAAACTAGTTTTAAAAGCAGCATCAGGATAAATTCAGACTGAACTCCGCAGCAAGACATCATGGAGGTTACGACCAGTTCAATATAATCAATATATTAAAAAAAGATCAATAAGAGAGATTTGAAATGACAATGAAGGAAGGAAGGACAGAAGGAAGGGAGGAAGGAAGGAAGGACAGAAGGAAGGAAGGAAGGAAGGAAGGGACTGAATTCAGACTGAACTCCGCAGCAAGACAGCATGGAGGTTACGCCCAGGTCAATATAATCAATATATTAAAAAAAGATCAATAAGAGAGTCAAGGAAGGAAGGAAGGACAGAAGGATGGGAGGACAGAAGGAAGGGAGGAAGGAAGGGAGGACAGAAGGAGGGAAGGAAGGAAGGGAGGAAGGGACTGAATTCAGACTGAACTCCGCAGCAAGACAGCATGGAGGTTACGACCAGTTCAATAAAATCAATATATTAAAAAAGATCAATAAGAGAGTCAAGGAAGGAAGGAAGGACAGAAGGATGGGAGGACAGAAGGAAGGGAGGAAGGAAGGGAGGACAGAAGGAAGGAAGGAAGGAAGGGAGGAAGGAAGGAAGGGACTGAATTCAGACTGAACTCCGCAGCAAGACAGCATGGAGGTTACGACCACTTCAATATAATCAATATATTAAAAAAAGATCAATAAGAGAGTCAAGGAAGGAAGGAAGGACAGAAGGAAGGGAGGACAGAAGGAAGGAAGGAAGGACAGAAGGAAGGAAGGGAGGAAGGGACTGAATTCAGACTGAACTCCGCAGCAAGACAGCATGGAGGTTACGCCCAGTTCAATATAATCAATATATTAAGGAAGGAAGGAAGGAAGGGAGGGAGGAAGGCAGGAAGGAAGGGAGGAAGGAAGGAAGGACAGAAGGAAGGAAGGAAGGAAGGAAGGAAGGAAGGAAGGGACTGAATTCAGACTGAACTCCGCAGCAAGACATCATGGAGGTTACGCCCAGTTCAATATAATCAATATATTAAGGAAGGAAGGAAGGAAGGAAGGAAGGAAGGAAGGACAGAAGGAAGGAAGGAAGGAAGGAAGGACAGAAGGAAGGGAGGAAGGAAGGAAGGACAGAAGGAAGGACTGAAGGAAGGAAGAAAGGGAGGAAGGGAGGAAGGGAGGAAGGGAGGAAGAGAGATTTGAAATGACATTTGGCCCATTTTATACCAAAAGACTGAATGCTCCTGAAAATGTCAAATGGTGTAACCACAAAAGAATGATAGATATTAAACATTTGATCACCTACAGTGTGTTTCTAATAATAATCGGCGTGGTGAGGATCATCAGCAGCGTGTGACTCATTTAGTCTGAAGGTTACAGGTTGAGTCTCTGAAACAGCAGAAATGCCCCGAAGCAAGGCAGCAGTCCAGCTGTCCACCGATCCTCCGTAATTAAGATTAATTACAGGCTGTTAATTCAGCTTCCTGAGGAGAGACCTGACAGCTGAAGGACGAGAGAATAAAGCCCAGTACTACAGTAAAAGTACTGCAGTATTACAGTAAAAGTACTGCAGTATTATAGTGATGTAGTATGCAGTATTACAGTAAAAGTACTGCAGTATTATAGTGATGTAGTATGCAGTATTACAGTAAAAGTACTGCAGTATTATAGTGATGTAGTATGCAGTATTACAGTAAAAGTACTGCAGTATTATAGTGATGTAGTATGCAGTATTACAGTAAAAGTACTGCAGTATTATAGTGATGTAGTATGCAGTATTACAGTAAAAGTACTGCAGTATTATAGTGATGTAGTATGCAGTATTACAGTAAAAGTACTGCAGTATTATAGTGATGTAGTATGCAGTATTACAGTAAAAGTACTGCAGTATTATAGTGATGTAGTATGCAGTATTACAGTAAAAGTACTGCAGTATTATAGTGATGTAGTATGCAGTATTACAGTAAAAGTACTGCAGTATTATAGTGATGTAGTATGCAGTATTACAGTAAAAGTACTGCAGTATTATAGTGATGTAGTATGCAGTATTACAGTAAAAGTACTGCAGTATTATAGTGATGTAGTATGCAGTATTACAGTAAAAGTACTGCAGTATTATAGTGATGTAGTATGCAGTATTACAGTAAAAGTACTGCAGTATTATAGTGATGTAGTATGCAGTATTACAGTAAAAGTACTGCAGTATTATAGTGATGTAGTATGCAGTATTACAGTAAAAGTACTGCAGTATTATAGTGATGTAGTATGCAGTATTACAGTAAAAGTACTGCAGTATTATAGTGATGTAGTATGCAGTATTACAGTAAAAGTACTGCAGTATTATAGTGATGTAGTATGCAGTATTACAGTAAAAGTACTGCAGTATTATAGTGATGTAGTATGCAGTATTACAGTAAAAGTACTGCAGTATTATAGTGATGTAGTATGCAGTATTACAGTAAAAGTACTGCAGTATTATAGTGATGTAGTATGCAGTATTACAGTAAAAGTACTGCAGTATTATAGTGATGTAGTATGCAGTATTACAGTAAAAGTACTGCAGTATTATAGTGATGTAGTATGCAGTATTACAGTAAAAGTACTGCAGTATTATAGTGATGTAGTATGCAGTATTACAGTAAAAGTACTGCAGTATTATAGTGATGTAGTATGCAGTATTACAGTAAAAGTACTGCAGTATTATAGTGATGTAGTATGCAGTATTACAGTAAAAGTACTGCAGTATTATAGTGATGTAGTATGCAGTATTACAGTAAAAGTACTGCAGTATTATAGTGATGTAGTATGCAGTATTACAGTAAAAGTACTGCAGTATTATAGTGATGTAGTATGCAGTATTACAGTAAAAGTACTGCAGTATTATAGTGATGTAGTATGCAGTATTACAGTAAAAGTACTGCAGTATTATAGTGATGTAGTATGCAGTATTACAGTAAAAGTACTGCAGTATTATAGTGATGTAGTATGCAGTATTACAGTAAAAGTACTGCAGTATTATAGTGATGTAGTATGCAGTACTACAGTAAAAGTACTGCAGTATTATAGTGGTGTAGTATGCAGTATTACAGTAAAAGTACTGCAGTATTATAGTGATGTAGTATGCAGTATTACAGTAAAAGTACTGCAGTATTATAGTGATGTAGTATGCAGTATTACAGTAAAAGTACTGCAGTATTATAGTGATGTAGTATGCAGTATTACAGTAAAAGTACTGCAGTATTATAGTGATGTAGTATGCAGTATTACAGTAAAAGTACTGCAGTATTATAGTGATGTAGTATGCAGTATTACAGTAAAAGTACTGCAGTATTACAGTAGTAGTGCGGGGGGGGGGGTGCGTTAGTTATTAAATAACAGCTGCTGCCTTAAAAAGCACTTAGCAGGTTAAATATTAACACTTCCTGTCTGAGACGAGCCGTTTCCAGCCATTAGAGCAGGAATCAGGAAGTCGAGCGTTTTACCACCAAAACTGTTTAAACGAAATATTAAAGAGAAACGTCTCCGATAATAATCCTGAATAATCCAGAGAGAGAAACGAAGCAGAGCTAACGTTTAAACTGCTGAGCTCATCGTGCTCAACCGTCTGCTGCTCAGTCTGTAGTACGCAGTACTCAGTCCGTAGTACTGCAGTACTCAGTCCGTAGTACTGCAGTACTCAGTCAGTAGTACTGCAGTATATATGTACACATATATAAACTACTAATAAATGAGTATAAATGTACCTCAGACGTGCAGCCTGCTGGAGCTCCTCCTCACACAGAGGAGCAGATAGCGCTCCTGTTGCTGGGTCCATGTCTGGCTCTCCTGGCTCTCCTGGTTCTCCTGGTTCTCCTGGTGGAACGGCTGCTCTCCTGGCTCTCCTGGTTCTCCTGGCTCTCCTGGCCCTCCTGGTTCTCCTGGCTCTCCTGGCTCTCCTGGTTCTCCTGACTCTCCTGGTTCTCCTGACTCTCCTGGCTCTCCTGGTTCTCCTGGCTCTCCTGGTTCTCCTGGC
>NC_070597.1:814637-817446 GCF_027409825.1 Scomber japonicus | reverse complement strand
TTATTAAATATGAATCCAACATTAACTGTGTTTAATATTTTATAAAATGAAACTAAAATATTTCAATAAAATAAAAACTGATGATGAAATATTAAAACAGCTGCTCACGTTTATTTCACAAGAGTCTGAAAAGTCTCATTCTTCTTCTTCTTCCTCATATTAGTATTATTATATATTAACATAAAGTCTCATTATTATTTTTATTATTAACAACCATATTAATAATACTATAATTATTATTGTTGTTATAATAATTATTATCATTAAGTGGACGTGTGTCTGATTGTGATGCTGTTCTGCTGCTGACCACCAGGGGGAGCTCTGGACCTTCTGCTTCACACACACACACACATACACACACACACACACATACACACACATACACACACACAGACACACACACAGACACACACACACACACACACACACACACACACACACACACACATACGACACACACACACACACACACATACACACACACACACACACACACACACACACACACACACACACACACACAGAGACACACACACACACACACAGCTCTCACACTTTAGAGGGAAAAAAACCTCTTCCTCCATTTCTTCTTCTCTCACATCTCCACTCTGTTACAGTCCCCCCCCCCCCCACCCGTCTGCCCCCCCTGCCCCCTCCCCTCCTCTAACCCCCCCCTCCCATAGCCCCCCCTGCCACAGCCCCCCCCTCGCCCCCCCCCTCCTCAGAGACTCAGTACATTCAGACAGCAGCAGTCTCTTTGTTGCCGTTTGCTGAGGGTTAGAAACAGGAAATACCTTCACTGCACATTCACTGATTATTATTACTACTACTACTTTATTACTTTATTATATTATACTATTCATTATCATTATTATTATTATTATTATACTATTTATTATACTGATTATTATTACTATTAACATTACTTTATTATATTATACTATTTATTATTATTATACTGATTATTATTAACATTACTCGTGATTATAAAGTAGTCATTATTTAGTATTTACACTTTTATTAAACCTATAAAAAACCGTCTGCAGATTATAATGTTTTATTTATATATTCATTTCATACACAACGACTCAATGTGCTTTACATAAAACAGAAAAACATGTAATTTGAGAAACTTAAAACATACAATTAACCCCCACCCCCACCCCCATAATAAAAACAAAGTACAGAAAAATAGAAAGACATAAATAAAATGATTGCAGCATAAAATAATAAATTAGCTTTAAAATCATTAAAAGGACATAGAGTGCAAATGAAAGATTAAAATGTAAAGTGCTTTAAAAGAGCTCAATCATAAGCTCAGGAGAAGAGAAATGTTTTTAACCTGGATTTAAAAATGATTTCAGTTCTGCTGCTAGTTTGTTCCAGTTGTGTAAAAGCTGCTTCATCATGTTTATAATTTAACACTTCATGACTTTATTTTCATATTTCAGAGATTAATAAAAACAGAAACAATAAAAGCTCATTAGTTTTTTATTTGATATATTAATTATTATATGAGAAATATTTTATTAAATAGTTTAGTTTGAATATTATAAAAATTTTGAGCCTCTAATTATTTAATATGAAGCTTAATGATATTTTATATATAAATGCAACGAGCAGATAAAGAAGCTTATTAAACATTTAAATATTATGTAGTTTAATAATAGTTTTATATTATTTATATTTATTTACTTTTAAAGGGTTAGGGTTTAAAGGTTTTTATTTCACATCAGAAATAATCTGCTTTAAATGAACTCAGTTATTATATTTATATTAAATATTAAATATAAAACATCTTCACAAACGAAACTCTGAACATTTAATTATTTAAAAAGGAAACGTTTCAATTAAAATGTAAAATAACCAGAACAACTAGTTTCACCTGACGTCCCTCAGCAGGACCAGAACGATGTGGACCAAGAGCTCTGACACCGGTCATACAGGGACCGGACGGGCCCTTATCAGGGGTCCGATACCCCGTACTCCCGGAGAAACCCCCCACAGGACTCCCCGAGGGACACGGTCGAATGCCTTCTCCAAGTCCACAAAACACATGTGGACTGGTTGGGGCCCCATGCACCCTCAAGGATCCTGCAGAGGGTGTAGAGCTGGTCCATAGGTTCCACGGCGCCGGACGAAAACCACACTGCTCCTCCTGAAACCGAGGTTCGACTATCCGATGGACCCTCCTCTCCAGCACCCCCGAATAGACCCTTACCAGGGAGGCTGAGGAGTGTGATTCCCCTGTAATTGGAACACACCCTCCGGTCCCCCTTCTTAAAAAGAGGGATCACCACCCCAGTCTGCTAATCCAGAGGCCAGGTGCACATATGGACCCCCCCCCCCCCCGCCCCTTATGCTTGAACATGGCACAGAAGTCCAATAACAGAACACCGCTCGGGTTCAGATCGGGGGGGCGTTCCTCCCAATCACACCCCTCCAGGTCTCACTGTCGCTACCAACGTGAGCGTTGAAGTCCCCCAGCAGAACGAGGGAATCCCCAGAGGGAGACTCTCCAGCCCCCCCTCCAAGGAGTCCAAGAAGGCTGGATACTCTGAGCTGCTGTTTGGACCATAGGCACAAACAACAGTCAGGATCCGCCCCCCCCCCGAAGGCGGAGGGAGGCTACCCTCTCGTCTACCGGGGTAAACTCCAACATACAGGCACCAAGCCGGGGGGCAATAAGTATTGCCCGGTGCCTCTCACCAGTGGCAACTCCAGAGTGGACGAGAGTCCAACCCCTCTGGAGGAGACTGGTTCCAGACTGGTTCCAGACTGGTTCCAGAGCCCTTGTTGTGCGTCGAGG
>NC_070597.1:794637-802137 GCF_027409825.1 Scomber japonicus | reverse complement strand
AACAGGAAGGGTTAGGGTTCCTCATGTAGGAACAGGAAGGGTTAGGGTTCCCCATGTAGGAACAGGAAGGGTTAGGGTTCCCCATGTAGGAACAGGAAGGGTTAGGGTTCCCCATGTAGGAACAGGAAGGGTTAGGGTTCTTCATGTTGGAACAGGAAGGGTTAGGGTTCCCCGCCCAGCTCCTGAAGACCAACCCAGCACCATAATCCCTCCACCAAACTTTACACTTGGCACAATGCTGTTAGACCAGTACCGTTCCCATGGCAACCGCCAAACCCAGACACTCGCCCACCAGATCACCAGATGATGAAGCGTGAGAACGGTTCTCTGGAAAAGGTTCTCCACTGCTCTCGAGTCCAGCGGCTGCTTTACACCATCGACGCTTTCTACTATCTTATCAGACAGCAGCTTCTGTTTATCTGACAGCAGGTTTGGGTTTGTGGGCGGAGCATCACACCCGTCCTCCTCTGCTCAGGATGATTCATTAGTCCATGTTTAGTTATTGGGGGGGGGGGGGGGGGGTTAGGGTTGGGAGGGGGGCAACATTCATCCTGCTAAAGATCCGCCCGGCAACCAATTATGTCATCAACCGACATTCAGCTCAGAGTTCACCGTAATAATATATACAGAAGAAGAAGAAGAAGTACTGGCCAGTAATTATGGAGGTGTGTGTGTGTGTGTATATGTGTGTGTATGTGTATCTATGTGTGTATCTGTGTGTGTGTGTGTGTGTGTGTGTGTGTATATCTATGTGTGTGTGTGTGTGTGTGTGTGTGTGTGTGTGTGTGTGTGTGTGTGTATCTGTGTGTATGTGTGTGTATATGTGTGTGTGTGTGTGTGTGTGTGTGTGTGTGTGTGTGTGTGTGTGTATCTGTGTGTGTGTGTGTGTATATGTGTGTGTGTGTGTGTCCTCAGGAGAATAACTCTGCTGCTTGTGAAAAGGTTTCCTGAATCAGTTAATGAGCTAAAAGCTGTTTCCAAACTGAACTCTTCACAAAATGTCAAACAGAGAAGAAGAAGAAGAAGAAAAAGAAGAAGAAGAAGAAGAAAAAAGAAGAAGAAGAAGAAACTTAATGTTTAAATGAGACTGAAGTGAAAAAGCAGCAGCTCATATAATCATTTCAACCAATCAGCTTGCAGCATTTATACCTGTGTGGAGGTTCGAGCTGGGCGGAGTCGGAGTTCACCTGCCTTCTATCAGCATCAAAAAAACAGTAATGGCCCCCCTTTGTCAAATCATGAACTAATTAACCACTAAACCACTACCCCCCCCCAGGCCTGATTACTGCCAGACCTGGACCATCCAGGAACCACTTCAGTAGAAGCTGTCTGACAACATGAAGGCTGAAAGATCTCAGAGAGCCAAACATCGTGCTGTGATCTAAAGACATCCAAGACCAGATGAGACACAAACTCACTGACGTCTTTCAGTCTGGAAAGGGTCACAAAGCCATTTCTAAGGCTTTGGGACTCCAGAGAACCACAAATGGAGAGAACATGGACCAGTGGAGAACCTTCCCAGTGGAGAACCTTCCCAGTGGAGAACCTTCCCAGTGGAGAACCTCCCCAGTGGAGAACCTTCCCAGTGGAGAACCTTCCCAGTGGAGAACCTCCCCAGTGGAGAACCTTCCCAGTGGAGAACCTTCCCAGTGGAGAACCTTCCCAGGAGCATCAATGACTCATCCAGGTCACAAAGAACCCAGAACATCTAAAGAGCTGCAGGCCTCACAGAGTTCATGAGTCGACCATAAGAACGAAACCAAAACCACCGCAGACCACCCTGATCCCCTAACCCTGATCCCCTGATCCCCGAACCCGAACCCTGACCCCCTGATCCCCTAACCCTGATCCCCTAACCCTGATCCCCTAACCCTGATCCCCTAACCCTGATCCCCTAACCCTGATCCCCTAACTCTGATCCCCTAACCCTGATCCCCTAACCCTGATCCCCTAACCCTGATCCCCTAACCCTGATCCCCTAACCCTGATCCCCTAACCCGAACCCTAACTCCGAGACTTCTGGGAAATATCCTGTGGACTGATGAGAAGGTCTCGTTACATCTGGAGCAACACGAACACAGCATTTAATAAAAGAGCATCAAACATGGAGGTAGGGTGATGGTCTGAGCTGCTATGTTTGAATGTGTGTGTGTGTGTGTGTGTGTGTGTGTGTGTGTGTGTGTGTGTGTGTGTGTGTGTGTGTGTGTGTGTGTGTTGCACCTTCGGTTCAAATCAAACAGCAACAAACCATCAGAGAGGATTTATTATCTAAAAAAAAAAGAGAAAAGAAAAGAAAAACAGCAAAAACACGTCTGATACTGTTAAAAAAGTGAAGATGAATTTTCTCACACTTCTCACACACACACACACACTAGCACACACACACACACACACACACACACACACAGACGTGAAGTGTGTGTGTGTGTGTGTGTGTGATATTTTAATAGCAGTGAGTCTGGTGGTAATTGCAGTCAGATTGTGTCAGCAGCAGAGAGAATATGAATAATACTGGAGACAAACACCCAGCGCTGTGTGTGTGTGTGTGTGTGTGTGTGTGTGTGTGTGTGTGTGTGTGTGTGTGTGTGTGTGTGTGTGTGTGTGTGTGTGTGTGTGTGTATGTGTGTGTGTGTGTGCGTGACCTTTGACCTCCTCACCATTAGCTCCTTGATGCTGAAGCAGCGATTAAAGGAACAGTCTGCTGTGTTCTTTACTCTTATTGTGCTTGAAGGGAGCTGCAATTTATATATATTTATTATTTATATTTATTATATATATTTATTATTTATATTTATTATATATTTATTATTTATATTTATGTATTTAAACACACACAGCAGAATATTTGCCTTTTATTAAATGTGTTGCAGCACACAGAAACAAAGCCGCGGTCAGAGAAGGCAGGTTAATGAAGCTGCTGCTGGAAGGTTGGAAGGATAATTCAGATATACAGTTTGTTTTTGATGCTTATGTATGTGTCGTTTACATCATTTTTTTTTTTTTTTAAGTATATTTTTTAGGCTTTTTTTGCTTTTAATGTACAGGTTAGTAGAGAGAGACAGGAAATTGGAGGCAGAGAGGGGGGAATGACCACCGAGCCCACAGGACCTGGGCTCGGATTCAAACCGGGGTCTCCTGCAGCAAGGACTGTAGCTTCAACACATGGGGCGGGTGCTCTACCCCTGTTGTTTACATCATTGCTTTTATTCCAAAATGATTGTTGCTCACTGATAAGTAGTGAAGGTAGTTTATTCCATAGTTTTATCATTTATAGAATCAGTTTAACTCAAACCTGAAGTCTTTAAGTCTGATTGTAACAAATGAAGATGAACGCTGTTTGTGTTTTTACATGAAGAGACAAAAGTGTCTGTGTGAGTCAAGCAGGAGCAAACTGACTCAATCTCATGAGTGTAATAAATACTGTGTGTGTGTGTGTGTGTGTGTGTGTGTGTGTGTGTGTGTGTGTGAGAGTGAGTGAGTGTGTGTGTGTGTGTGTGTGTGTGTGTGTGTGTGTGTGTGTGTGTGTGTGTGTCAGTGCTGAGAGCTGTTGAAGGAAATAACTGCAGAGAAAGAGTCGTCCATCTCTGAATACTGATGATATTCAACTGTCTGCTCCAACTCCCCTGATACACACACACACACTGTACCGCACGCACACACACACACACACACACACACACACACACTGTTAACACACACTCACACTCTCAGAGATGATTGGTATTCCTGTCAGGAGAGAGTGATCGTGAAGAAGACTGACAGTCATCCATTTACATCTCAGTCTGTCTGTGTGTCGACCCGTCTGACTGTCAGCTGGCCTGTGTTCAACACACACACACACACACACACACACACACACACACACACACACACACACACACACACACACACACACACACACACACACACACACACACACACACACACACAGGTGGAGAGACAGACAGGTGGAAGGAGTGTGAGGACGTTTTGATTGACAGCTGGACGCTCAGTCAGCTGTCAGGATCTGTGCTGGAGACGAAGTGATGAGAGCCAGATAATGGAAAGAAGCGCACACACACTGTAACACACACACTGACACACACACACACACACACACACACTGTAACGCAAACTGTAACACACACACACCGTTAGGACCCATGGTCATTTGGTTATTTATGTCAGTCTAATACTAACTCTGTCTGTCTGAGTGTTACAGTGTGTGTGTGTGTGTGTGTGTGTGTGTTACAGTGTGTGTGTGTGTGTGTGTGTTACAGTGTGTGTGTGTGTGTGTGTGTGTGTGTGTGTGTTACAGTGTGTGTAAACGACGTCCTCTAACAAAAACTCCCTGTGATGTCACTGTGATGTCACTGTGATGTCACTGTGATGTCACTGGGGATTCCTCACAACAACAGCAGGCAGATGTTCAATAAGCGTTTCAATAATAAGATATCAGAAACTCACCCAGCAGACATTTAATATGAATATCTGACTCTGTGACATCATATATTTATTCATGTATTAACTCAATAAAGCAGAGTAACACACACAGTCTATATATACAGTATATATAAATATATAACTATATATATTAATATATATATATAATATATTTATATATACACACATTGGAGCCTTATTATCAGGGTTTGACTGCAGTGTTTCATTAGGAAGTTTCTCAAGGCAGAGATCACACACACACACACACACACACACACACACACACAGCTGAGTGTAATGATGTCAGCCATCGAGGCAATTATCCGGGCGGAGGGCGAGCGAGCTCAGCAGACACTGGACAGATAAACAGAGAGAGAGACGCAGAAAGTGTCAGTTTTACTATTAATTAGTATGTTTCTGTTATTGAACTCAGCTGGGAGTGTGTGTGTGTGTGTGTGTGTGTGTGTGTGTGTGTGTGTGTGTGTGATGTTGAATCGAGTCTTCTCTTAATTAGCCTCTCCTCTCTTTCTTTCACCTCCTGCTGAGCGCTTTGATTAAAGCAGTTTACATGTTAACACTGTGATCATATCTGACACACACACACACACACACACACACACACACTCACACACACACACACACTGAGACACACACTCACACACACACTGAGACACTCACACACACACAGAGACACACACACACACACACAGACACACAGAGACACACACACACACACACACACACACACACACACAGAGACACACACACAGAGACACACACACACACACACACACACACACACACACAGAGACACACACACAGACACACACACACACACACACACACACACACACACACACAGAGACACACACACAGACACACACACACACACACACACACACAGAGACACACACACACACACAGAGACACACACACACACACAGAGACACACAGAGACACACACACAGAGACACACACACACACACACACACACACACACAGAGACACACACACAGAGACACACACACACACACACACACACACACACACACACACACACACACAGACACACACACACACACACACACACACACACACACACACACACACACACACACTCACACACACTCACACACACACACACACACACACACACACACACAGACACACACACACACACACACACACACACACACACACACACACACACACACACACACACACACACAGAGGAAAAGAGGCGATTTATTGCTTTTGCAGCTTCGTCTCCTAAATTCTTTGTTAGTTTTAAACTAATTTATGTAATAAAATGTTTTCCATGTTTGTATGATTATAAAGTTCTATAATAAATAATAATAATATATATTAACTGGTAGAAAAGTTTATCTTCTGTGTGACATTATCATTATTATACATTAGATTGATTCACTTTAAACATGAAGCCTGAACAGCTGAGTCTCAGTCCTGCAGTTTAATGTGAAGCAGAAAGAAGCTGTGATGTCATGTGAGGTCATGTGATGTCATGTGAGGTCATGTGAGGTCATGTGAGGTCATGTGAGGTCATGTGAGGTCATGTGAGGTCATGTGAGGTCATCAATCAATCTTTATTTATAAAGCGCCAAATCACAACAGAGTCATGTGAAGGCTCTTTCCACATAGAGCCCTAACCCTCAGAACCAGACTCAGAGTGGGAGAACATCTTTTAACAGGAAGAACCCTCAGAACCAGACTCAGAGTGGGAGAACATCTTTTAACAGGAAGAACCCTCAGAACCAGACTCAGAGTGGGAGAACATCTTTTAACAGGAAGAACCCTCAGAACCAGACTCAGAGTGGGAGAACATCTTTTAACAGGAAGAACCCTCAGAACCAGACTCAGAGTGGGAGAACATCTGCTTGGACCGGTTGGAGTAGAGAGGAGAGAGAGGAAGAGGAGGAGAGAGAGGAAGGAGAGTAGAGAGAGGAAGGAGAGGAGAGAGAGGAAGGAGAGGAGAGAGAGGAAGGAGAGAGGAAGGAGAGGAGAGAGAGGAAGGAGAGGAGAGAGAGGAGAGAGAGGAAGGAGAGGAAAGAGAGAGAGGAAGGAGAGGAAGGAGAGGAGAGAGAGGAAGGAGAGGAGAGAGAGGAAGGAGAGGAGAGAGAGAGGAAGGAGAGGAAGGAGAGGAGAGAGAGGAAGGAGAGGAGAGAGAGGAAGGAGAGGAGAGAGAGAGGAAGGAGAGGAGAGAGAGAGAGGAAGGAGAGAGGAGAGGAAGGAGAGGAGAGAAGCACAATGAAAATCAACAAGTCATGTCATGTGAGGTCATGTGAGGTCATGTGAGGTCATGTGATGTCATGTGAGGTCATGTGAGGTCATGTGACTCAGACAGGATCAGTGACTGTTGAACGAGCAGCTGATAGTGACATCACTGATACGTGTAAAGTATAAAAGTCTTCATGTTTCTGTTGAACTTCTTAAACAGCAGCAGATGGACGAGAACCTGCTGACTGTTCATTTACTGTCTGTTTAACACCACCCTGTGTGTGTGTGTGTGTGTGTGTGTGTGTGTGTGTGTGTGTGTGTGTGTGTGTGCAGCATGCTGCTAACAGCTGTTAGCGCCTCAGATTAGCGTGTTAATGTTATTGTTTACATATGGCGTCTCTGTGTAAATAAATTGGTTGCTGCTGCAGCTAATGAGGCTAATTAGCAGAACGCCGCCACACTCGTTAAGAGATGAAGCAGTTACACACACACACACACACACACACACACACACACACACACACACACACACACACACACACACACACACACACACACGGCATCACAGGAAGCTTCAGAAATGAAATTATTAATTAATTCTACATTTTAAAGATTTCAACAGCAGCCATGTTTTCTTTGTCCTGCAGAGGTTTCAGTGTGTGTGTGTGTGAGTGTGTGTGTGTGTGAGAATGAGTGTGTGTGTGTGTGTGTGTGTGTGTGGGAGAGTGTATGTGTGTGTGAGAATGAGTGTGTGTGTGTGTGTGTGTGTGTGTGAAGCAGAAAATAGAAGTGGAGGGAAAAAAAGTGAGCAGTGTGTGTGAAATCAAAAAAAGTGTGACTGTC